>NC_066526.1:21359641-21593893 GCF_024679095.1 Eriocheir sinensis | reverse complement strand
TCCACTGATGACTGCTTTATTCAGTGCTTAAGTTCTGCAGGTGCTGTGTCGTGCTTTCATTGACCTCAAAGGTGCCTTTGACAGAGCCAATAAAGAGGTTATATTGGAACAACTTAGTTTAAAGGGCATTAAAGGGGAATTACTGGGGTGGCTCAAAGACTATTTGTATGAGAGGAAGGCTGAGGTGTGGTTCCATGCTCTGCTGAAGGGAGTTTTGAATTGGGCACTCCACAGGGAAGGGTCCTTAGTCCTTTGCTCTTTAATATTCTCATGGACAAAATTGCACAGTACCCCTTTCCTCAGGGCACAGAAGTTTTTATATATGCTGATGATATACTTCTTCAGTGTAATGCTCCACGGACGCTTACTTTAGCCCTCCACCAGCTTGAAGATTAATTTTGTGCACTTCTATGGGTCTAGTTGTTAATTAATCCAAAACTAAATTTCAATCAATTGCCAGAGTATGTCAGGTCTAGATTTGGAGTGTGGGTAGCCAGTTGAGTAGGCCTGTATACTTTAAAATATCTTATCCATAATAAGTTAACTGTTCTTTCATACGTTATAATACTAAGATTAAATGTGTATGCACATTTGCTGATCATATTTGCCATGGTTTTACTTCTATTAGAACATTTCTACATGGCGGGCTAGGAGACACGCGGCAAAGCTGTACAAGGGGATCCCCCTACGCTGACCCCCCCCCCCCAACCGCACGTTTAGCCGAGTCAGACTATACTACAACTACTACTACAGCAACTACTACTACTACAACTACAACTAGAGCAATTACTACTACTACTTCTACAACTACAATTACTACTACTGCTGCTAAGAAGAAATATTACATCACACAGTATCTGAGTGCAAGCCATTACTTTGCACACACACACACACACACACACACACACACACATGGTGGGTCTTCCACTGGGTTTTAATCCTAGGGTACGTCTGCCAATTCTTACACACCTTGCAATCATCAGCACACAACAGGAAAACATTACTCCTGGATATCAGTTCAGATGAAGAAAAAAACTTGTCAATATGTAGGTTGTTGAACTCTAATTGGACAATATTTAATTTTAATACTTCATTAGGGGAATTGATTGGGAGGATGTGTAAGACCTAACATTAGGATGCAGGAGCTATTAGGAGACTACAAGAGGCCAGACATACATACACATATGCCATATATACATGGCAGCTCCATTTTTCACTCAAGCAAAGGCTAAATGTCGTTTGAATGCATTACTTTATGAAGCTCCCTCGCTGGCCTTCTCTTTTAAGTGTGTGAAACTCACTCAGCTCTTTTTGTTGAGTTTATTGTTACAAAAATGTGGGTAGTATTTGATTCCTGTCTCGCCCTCACTAGCATCCTGCAGGTCTCTGCAAAAGGGAGTCTCACCAACACGTCTTGCACCAAGGTCCGCCTTGGGGGGATGCTCGCACCCATGTGTGCACCACTCCACCCAGGACTCACACGAGGGAAAATCTACTTCAGAAAAATAGGTCAAGGCAAAAGAAATCAAGTGTCAAACATAAAAATGGTTTCCCATCTTTTTTTTGACACCACTTCCTTTCTACGCCTTGGCCTAACCTTTGGGGTCAGGTTTTCTCCTGATGTGAGTACTAACTGGAGTGATGTGTACAAATTGGCAGACGTCACCTTCTTGGCTCTGGGCGAAGGACCTTGCGATGTGTGTAAGCCCTGACAAGAAATGGCACCAATGCCTGACTTGGAGTCTTAGTTACGTGCATTCCTGTAGCATTGATTGTCAGCCTCACCACACAGGGTTTTATTACTGAGTAAACTGTGCACGATGAGTCACCTTCATACTGTTCACTACACAGAAAACTCTGCCTAGCCTACCTAACGAGAGCACTCAAGTTCTGGGCCAGTCTCTTCACCATAGTTGCTGCTAGCTTATTGTGACCTGTTCCCAGTGAAGGAAGCATCGAATACAGTGCTGATCCCTCCTGAGCCCTGCCCCCCCTCAGCTCTGGCCACTCAGCAGCGGGTCCAGGGAGGGGGTGGAGCCTGAGGGACCACCAGCTGCCTGGCGGTGACTGATCCCACTCACTAGTGTGGCCAAGAACAGGCCGAGTGTCTGCATATCACCCAGTAAAGATAACACACAGTTGCCGCAAACAAACCTGTTCAAGAACTTGAGGATATTATTTTCTGTGAAGTCAAAAGATTCAGACCTCTTATTTATTTTAGAGTTCAATTTTATATGGAACTTCTGTTGGAAATTATGTATATATATATATATATATATATATATATATATATATATATATATATATATATATATATATATATATATATATATATATATATATAAAACATATAATAAAAGGTATCTTTTAAATACTTCTTTTATAACACAAACTCCTACTGGACCCAAATGACATTGCTGCTGCAGCTGGCTCATGTGCAGTTGCTGAAAGGTGTGTGTGTGTGTGTGTGTGTGTGTGTGTGTGTGTACGTGTGGTTCACAGCACATATCAATGAATCACATCAGCCAGGTGCAGGCCATGTCCACCAATACACACACACACACACACACACACACACACACACACACACACACACACCATTCCATGGACTATTAGCAAGAAACTTCTCAGGAAAACTGAACTGAAATATGAAAATCAAATAGTCAACATAAAACTTGTAGTCAAACTACTTAATACCATATTTGTTTCATATCTCAGGACAATTTCCAGAGAAATATTGTCCTGGTGAGTGGTAATTGGCATGGCATGTACTAAGTGGCAAACATATCCTGAACTGTAAACATTGGTCACCTTGGGAAAAGACCTGAGCACAGGAAATTATAGCACACATGCTAGAGTACATTACCTTACTTTAGGGCAAGGTAATGATCTCATTAACTGCCAGCTATGTTAAAAAAAAAATTACAGGAAACCTTATGTCTGTTAATCAGACATAAAACAAGGGTACACAGATCTTAGGAAATGGTTCGGGACCTTGTAAGATGACAAAAATATTTATTAGTAACTTAAAACTGAAAATTATTGCTTACACTAAATATGATACATGCGAAATGATATACTGAAGACCCAAATAAAAAAGCAATGACCTGCATTCGAACCCTCTGCATAAACTTACCACTTTTTGAAAGACTGGCCTGACTAAACATAAAGCAGATAAAAATATTAACAGAGCACTTTCTCCACATTTAAATAATCAACACATATGCTCACCGACTCCCCCAAAATTATGTCTTCAGATCCACGAGAAAAAGGACAGTTGTGCGACCCTGGACCAAGCCGAGCACCTTGGTAGCCGATGTTGAAGGGAAGGCGAGTTGGTCTGCTCATGCGCATCAGTCCAATTAAGACACACCAGGAAAATTAGGACCCAGAAATATCCCTCACATCGTTTCCTCTCTCTCTATCTCTTTTTCTCTCACCTATCTATTTCTGACACTCAATCTTCCTTTCTCCCTTTCTCTCGTTTCTTCCCTCTTTCACCTATCTATCACTAACCCATATTCTTTAAACGTATCGGCACCTCAGTTTACCTGTTTGAAAAGCCACTTGTAGAAGTTGCTGGAGTCTTCATGGAGTGTTTTGTGATCCTATTGATAGTTTTACACGACTTCTGCATCATGAACGGGAAAATTGCCCATGAAAGCCTGGTTAACCTTCCCCATGTGACTATCAAAAGTAGTCATAATAGAAGACTGATAGATTTAAGGATATGGACTTCTGTTCTCTCACGGGGGTGGCCACGGCATAAGTGTTTCCTACTTGCCCTCCTCCAGCATACTCGATCTTTCGCCTGCCAACTCCCTCTCTCCAATACTCATCCATTCCATTGATCCATTTCACTGGTGGTCTTCCCCTGACACCCTCTCCTTCAACCCTGCCCTCATATTCTCTTTACAAAGTCATCCTTTTTCACTCATGTCATGTATGCAATCTCAAGTGCATTATTTACTTGTTAAGATTATTATACAGACACACACAGACGCACACGTACACACAAACAAAATCCATTGTCAAAAAAAAAAATAACAGACCTTTTTAAACAATTTCATTACAGTACTTAAGTTTAGTTGCCCCAGAACAGTTTTAACCTAGCATGACCATGAACTGGAGTGATGTTTATGAGCTGAAACACATCCTTGGAGTGTACAAAGGCTTGGAGAGTTACACAGCCCCAATAAACAAGGACTAGAGACTCACAATCAAGCCACTGGTGAGCCTGTGAGCCAAAGACATCCTCCTCTTCAACCCTTAAAAATGCAAATCCATCAATGAAGTTCTCTGTACACAACACTTCACTTCCTCCAAGGAGTCACGATGCACCAGGTGTCATGGGAAAGCCAGGGGCAGGAAAACAAGCTTGCCCACGGGTGGAAATGCAACGGGTGAGGTTCTTCCTAAGCTTCCACTTCCTCCTGTTAGTCGATGATGCACCAAGTGTCACGGGGAAGCCTACAGCACAAGGACAGGCTTACCGACAGTGCTAGAGGCCTTTAGAGCACGGAACAGTAGCTGCAGTAGTTCTCCTGTTCGTGGCCCTGGGTGGTGACACTGAAGCTGCCTTGAGGCCGGTGGTCCATTTCCCAAAGACCTGGAGTCTGAATGATCTGTGGATACAAAATTTATTTCTGATAAAAAGACAAAACACGATAAAAAAAGATCCTCTAAAGAAAATCAGATGCAAGAAAAAGTTAAGCAAAGTGACCCATTTAGAACCACAACCATGATTGCTAATTTTTATAAAAAAGGATGAAGGCAACAATAAACAGGACCTCTGAGTCATTACCTTCTGTACAAACTCTGCATAGGTATAAACTGAGATAATTTTACAGAAGTCTAGGCAGAGGAAAACCTTACTATAATACACACACACACACACACATGCACATCTTCATTTATAGTACATTTTCTCACATTCTTGAGGCCGGACTTACGATGATCCTCCTCCATCTTGCTCAGTCCACTGCTAATCCTTCCTCTACTTCCAACACTTCCTCTACTCCAAGCACACACACGCACACATGAACGAAACAATAAGAGCACCAGTGATCATCCTCCCCGAGTCCTCACCTTCTGTACAAGCTCCTCGAAGGCACATTGCACGCCGTCCCTGGTCTTTGCTGAAGCCTCGATGAACAGCATGGCGTGGCGGCGGGCAAACTTGAGTCCATCTTCCCGGCTCACCTCAACCTTCTCCTGCCAGGCCAAATGAGAGTTATGGTAAGATGGAGGCAATTATTTATTTTATCTATGTTGATGTGACAGTTTCCTGTATGTTGTACCACTGTCTACTTGTCCCTTTCATGTCTGTTTGGCTGTCTGTGTTTGTCTGTGTCCCGTTGTATCACTGTCTACTTGTCCTTTCATATCTGTTTAGCGGTCTGTGTTTGTCTGTGTCCTGTTGTATCACTGTCTACCTGTCCCTCTGATGTCTGTTTAACTGTCTGTGATTGTCTGTGTCCCATGGTATCACTGTCTACTTGTCCTTTCATGTCTGTTTAGCTGTCTGTATTTGTCTGTGTCCTGTTGTATCACTGTCCACTTGTCCCTCTGATGTCTGTTTAGCTGTCTATGTTTGTCTGCATCCTGAGGTAATAGGTTCTTATCCACCACACAGGCTCAAGGGCCAGTACGATGGAAATGACCACCGAGGACATGTGCAGGTAAAGCATACAGCCCAAACCCCAGCTTTACCTTTATGATTCTCCATCTATCTATATATCTGCCTGTCTGTCTGCCTCTCACCTTATCAATCTTGTTCCCCACCAGCATCTTAACAATGTCGGTGCGGGTGGAGTAAGTCTCGAGCTCGTTGAGCCACATGTCCAGCTTGGCGAAGGTGCTCCTCTTGGTCACGTCATACACCAGGATCACGCCCTGTGCCCCGCGGTAGTAGCTGGGAGTCAGGGTGCGAAACCTCTCCTGCCCTGCCGTGTCCTGGAGAGCGGCAGGAATGTTAGTTGTTCCGATATATTTTTTATACATATTGGGAAGTTTTTCTTTTCTTCTTGTTTTGTCTACGTTGAGTAATTACCAAATAAATTTCATGAGCATGTGTTTGTTTAGGATATATTTTCTGTAGAATGATATTAACATCTATACAAGTTCAATAAATCCAATCCTTGCTGATCTGACCCAATTAGAGGGACACATGATATTAGGGAAGAATGTAACTTTATGATGATTCTTGCCAAAATTACTTTTATTCATATCTGGTTATGTTCAAGCTGATTATGTAATCCAAAATCTCTAAAATAAAGCATGAATACTTTTTTTTAGGAAGTCATCACATTAAGAACAGCTGCAACTGGACTTTTCTTTATTTTCTCAACTCTTGCCAGGTACCAAGATCACTAGTACAGATAAATGATAAAAAATAGAATAAATAAACTCACCCATATTGCCAGTTTCGCCGTGTTGCCATCCACTGTGATCGTCTTGACCTTGAAATCAACCCCTATGGTTGCACTCTGCTCGATGTCGAATGTGTCGTCAGTGAACCGAAGCAAAAGACTGAAAGATGACAAGAGTGAGCATCTCGGCACCATGAAACATTATTTTTATCATCACATTTGAGATCCATAAAAGAGCATCAAGGAAAATGAAAAAAATTACTCCCATGCCTCTCAAACTATCACTAAAGGTAAGTAAACACCCAAGCCTAGTCCCCTTGATGAGAGCACATGGATATGAACACTAAGATGGTGACTGAAGAGCAAGGAGAAATACTAAAAAAAAGTGGAACAAAACAGATACAAACACAAAAATCAACACAAAGGGTGGCAGAAGTCAGTTACTGGACTCCTAACTTACCTAATAATACTTTCTCACCTCTTCCTAAAAGATTATATAAACACTACTGCAACACTGCCATGATTAGCTTCCTCTCAGGACTGGCCAAGAATTAACTATACCAACATAAGGAAAACTTTGGGCTAATATGGCCAGGATTTGAATTTATATGGATCTAGATCTTGACAGTACTCAGATCTACTCATCAACATCTATCTATCTATTTATTTTCTCCACTTCTTTTTTATGCCCTTGAGCTGCTTCCTCTCCTGTAACATCTATCTGTATATCTGCCTGTCTGTCTGTCTCCCTTTCTCTGACCTTATAAATCTTGTTCCTCACCAGCATCTTGAGAATGTCAGTGTGTGAGGATTGTTTATTTATCTATCTATGCCCACCCAACTTTTCCTACTGTATTTCCTTGTCATGGTAAAGAGAATGGATGGGCCAACCAGGTGAGTAAACAGCACAGAGTCAAGTGAATACCAGAAGAAAACAAAGGCTGATGCAACTTAAGCACTCCTATGGAATCCGGGTTCTGCCTGGCTCAGCTTCTAGCTGCGGGCCAAAGTTCCAGTTATGCATTTTCTGCTATGGTGTTACCATGCTGGGTGAGGAAGCCATCCTGGCAGCACTCCCTTCCACATTGTCAGCGAGCCATGTCATGCACTCTTACTCTCTCTAACTCTTTACCACTTTCTATTGCACTCTAAAAAAGGGCAGTGAAGAAGAATCAGGATTATGGGGTGAGTGGCCTTGAGGCTTGTGCATGACTGACTGGAGCGGGGGCATAGCGGGAGACTCACTGATTGGCTCTGCCTCCCAGTGCCTGACGCTCCTTATCCTTGGGCAATGTTGAGGTATAAGTGGGTAAAAATGCCTGGAATTACACAACTCCAAATCCCCGGCACACTGATTATATGGCAGCTTTTTCTTTAGCTTTCTTCTTGCAACTCAGTATTTCCTGTTCTTCCTGCCTTACTCAGTATAAACAAAAAAAGAAATCGGAATACTTGGTAAAAGTAGTTACATATCTTATTACAGACAAGATTGAGAGTGCAATAGAAAGTATGGTAGAAAGTTAGAGAGTGTGTGAATGTATGACAACGTGGAAGGGAGTGCTACCAGGATGGCTCACTCGTCCAGCATGCTAACACCGCAGCAGAAAATGCATAAGTGGCAACTTTGGGCCCGTGGGTACCAGCTCAGCCAGGCAGGACCCAGATTCTGTAGGAGTGCCACAACTTAAGATCTGAGAATAGATAGGAATTGCTTCTTATTTCCTACTAACCTTTCATAGTCAAAAAGAATTAAATGTTTAAGGGGAGCATCATGGCGAGTGACATTGAGGTATACGTGAGTACCTTCACTATTCAAATAGTCAAAGGAAAAACTAATAAAATAGAAAAACTAATAAAATAAATAGAAAAACTAATAAAATAGAAATAGAAAAACTAATAAAATAGAAATAGGGTAAAGATTTGTTTTAGTACCATGCCAGTATTTCATTACCTACCTCATGAAAAATCACTAACTTTTCATATATCTTTTCTACAAACATTCAACAATCATGGAAACACTTTCAAAATCCGATTCAAGGACAATTTATTGTTGAAAATAGGGGATAATATTCATGAAAGCGCAGCCTATACTGGTGGCGGCCACGGCGGTGGTGCAGCCGGTGTTGCGAGAAATACCTCCTCACAGAAATAAGTCGCATATACATGTGGGTGGGGGGTCCAGGGGGGGCAAAGCCCCCCCAGTTAGAAGGGGGGGTCGAGGGGGGCGAAGCCACCCCATTAACAGGTCGTAAAGTTCGGTTGGAGTAGTTTAAATATGCTCCCCCACCCTAAACCCTCTGCGAGCTATTTTGCGCCTGCGGTGGTGGCACCGTCGCCACGGCCGCTGCCAGAGGCAATAAATACTCCTTCAATTGGATTTTGAAAGCATTTCCATGATTGTTGAACATTTGTAGAAGATATATGAAGAGCTAGTGATGTTTCATAAGGTAGGTAATGAAATACTGGCATGGTACTAAAACAAATCTTTACCAGAAATAGAAAAAAATAGAATAGAAATAGAAATAGAAAAACTAATAAAATAGAAATAGAAATAGTAAAACTAGTAAGGTATTATTCTAGTGTTTGCCCATACTCACCCCTCGCAACCAAAATTGGCTAGGGGGCCATTGAGACTTCAGGGAATGTGGTGGTAAACTTGAAATGCGTCGCAAATGCATAGTTTTTGAGTTATAGGGGTTGAAAAATACCCTAGATGTAGGGAAATTTCAAACATTCCGTTTTTTTTTACAACGTACAGAAACCGCGCAATTTCACTCACTCTCCATACCAAAGGGGGGTCCGTTACAGTATTAGGTCATAATGAAGCATCTAAACGGTAAGTAATTTACGTCATAGGAATCTTGCAACCGTCATATACGACCATATATTCACTTACTGGTATCATGTACGAACGCGTGAAGCAGGTTTGGTATCACGTACGAACACGTGAAGCAGGTTTGAACGCAGGTTACTTGTGTTCAATGTCCCTCAGTTAGCTGTTAGGTCGTAAAGTTCGGTTGGGGTACTTTAAAGGAGCAGGGGGGTCGAGGGGGGCAAAGCCCCCTCGTTAGCAGGTCGTAAAGTTCGGTTGGAGTTGTTTAAATATGCTCCCCCACCCAAATACCCTGACTTCCTGCGGGTCCCCCAAGATCGTTGGGGGAAGGGGACAAATTCAACTTTTTCTTTACTTTTAAGTACTTCTGCCTTCATATTATGGTTGAGGGACATGTATTTTGTTTTTTACTGATATGGAGGCGTATTATTGTATTCTGGAGGCGCGAAGTCAATATCCACAATCACCTCGTATACTGGGAATGTGAACCTGTGAAGCAGATTCAAAATGCGGTCAGTAAGGATTCACGTGTTCGAACAGCTCGGGCAGGAGGTTTGAGAGCCTTCACTTGCTCTACAACCCGCAGTACTGTTTAAGGCGTGGCGTTGGATGGATCACGGCTAGCCGGTGGTTTTGCTTGTGTCAGTGATAAACAATGAAGATACACTGTGTTTGGCGCCATGGACTCTACTTGGAGGACAGAAATCTTGCGATGAGGTGACAACCTACTAGAGAGAGAGGGCATGAGTGTGGTGTAGGCGGTTTATGTGAGCGCAGATGGCCTCTGGTGTCACGCCAGATGGTGAGGTGAGGTGAGCATCGTTTGGTGGGTTCACTATGCTTCTCTCCCAAAACAAGCTTGGGGATCCAGTGAGAATGTGTGGTTTCCGTATGGTAAACATTAAATTCGTCGCAAATGGTCATTTTAGTGGTGGTGGTAGGAAAAATCCCTAAATTTTTGGAATTTCCCTAGATCTAGGGAGTTTTCATCCCCCCCAATAAAAAAATATGCGATTGCGACGGATTTCTTGTCCCCCACCCGAAACCCCGCATTCCCACCAGGTCCCCAGGCTTGTATGGGGGGGAGGGGGGAGTATGGGCAAACACTAGAATTTTACCAAACTAATAAAATAGAAATAGAAATAGAAAAACTAATAAAATAGAAACAAACAGAAAAAAATAGAATAGAAATAGAAATAGAAAAACTAATAAAATAGAAGAAATAGAAAAACTAATAGAATATAAATAGAAATAGAAAAACTAATAAAATAGAAATAAAAATAGAAAAACTAATAAAATAGAAATAGAAAGACTGATACAACTAATAAAAAAACAAATCTGAACTTGACAGAGCACACAGCCTCTTCACACAAGCACACGGACTTACATTTACCCCCAAGATCACAAACAGTCACAGTGCCATTGATCCACATACATGCTAAACCAGGTGAGGGTGACATCACTCCCTCACGCCCACGACGCAGAGGACGCGCCCCGCACCACCACCCACTCACCTCGACTTCCCAACGCCACTCTCGCCGATAATGAGGATCTTGAGCGTGGTTAATATGTCTTGGTCTGCCATTGCTCTGGGTGTGACCAAAGGCGAGGAGGAACACTTGCTGGGGCTGTCCGGGTCGCCTGAAGGGACAGCTGACAACAATGGCTGCACTGTTTACCTCGGCCAGCTGGGGGACCTTCACGGACACCACGGGACTAAAACTTATTGAACTTTCTTCCTAATCTTGATCTTGATAATAATGCGTAGAGCACCTATATCTGTACAGGTGCATAACACACATATAATAACTGCTTACTTATTTTATTTACTTACTTGCCACAGTAGTACGGTACTTACTACAAATTTATCTAACTATATTTCAATATGATTCACTTTACTGTGTTTTTATCAGCCGTAATGTTGGGAGATTGTTTTCAGATTGTGGATATTTTCATGGCTCATGAGTATTTAAGAATTTGATGGCTTTTTTAAAACACTCATTACACATCTATCCTTTTTTTTTTTTGGGGGGGGGGGGATATACCCCAATGGAGGAAGGCAACCCCCCAGACGGCTGGTAGAGAGATACCCAATTCTTTCAAGGAGGAGGCCCAACAACGGGGCTGAGGGTGTCGGAAAGAGCCCACCTTTCCACCCCCATGGTAACTGATAGGTCTCGAACCCACGCCCCAGCAACCCGCCGAAGCGCAAGGCAGAGACTCTACCACGGGAGCCCCCGACACTCACATGTATCCTTAGTTGTATAATTACACTCTGTACTGTCTGGGGGTTGGGACGGCATGCTCCTCCCTTCTCCTTTGTTGTTTACTTGCAACAATAAACTATCAATCAATCAATCATTCTCTCTCTCTTTCCGCACAGCATACATATTCTCTCTCTCGATACGCACAGAATGCTCTCCTCTCTCTCCATATACTCACACTCTATATAAGCACATCGATCTCTCCATACCCAAAGCCTCTCTCTCTCTCTCCATACGCACAGGAATCAGGATGCTCTCATCTCTCCATATACTCACACTCTACAGACGCGCATCTTTCTTCATACCCAATTTCTCTCTCAGCATCTCTTCATACCCACAACATTCTCTCTCCATACCCACAGCATCTCGACTCACAGATGATGCAAGATCTTACGTATGTAGTCAAACTATTTCGCAAGACCGCTGTCAAGGTCAATCAAAACTATTATTGGCGCCACGTACTGAATCCTCCAAGTTGTCCCTTACGATGGTGAAAGTGAAGTAGGGGGTATACGCTGTAGCAGCGCGTGGCCTCGGTGCTCATCTCCGTAACATTGACCCCTGAACCTGGAGGGAGCCCATTACCCCGGGGCACAGGGCCAGTGTGACATCCGGGTTACCACAGTTTACCTTCCCCAGGTTTCCCCAGGTACTCATTTATCGACCAGCCCGAGAGGGAGGGTGAACAGCTGGATGAGCTGCACGCCGACTGCCCGGGCCAGGATTCGAACCCGGGCCCGTAGAGTAGAAGCCAGGCACGCTGACCACTAGACCACGGAGGCGTATATTACGATGCTATAGATTAATAATATATATTACGAAGCTGTTTACCCACCTCTTAATGAACAGCCTACCTACCTAAAGCCTAAAATACCTGTAACTTTATCAATTACACATAAGATCACACCTTTTACTACTACTACTACTATTACTGCAACTATACTACTATTACTGCAATTATACTACTATTACTGCGACTATACTACTATTACTGCAACTATACTACTACTGCTACTACTATGTAATAATACTGTAACTATTACTACTACTTCTATAACTACCATTTCTACTACCAGAAGAGAGAGAGAGAGAGAGAGAGAGAGAGAGAGAGAGAGAGAGAGAGAGAGAGAGAGAGAGAGAGAGAGAGAGAGAGAGTGTGTTTGGTGGGAGGTGCAGTGATCGAGTGGAGACTTAACAGAGAGAGAGAAAAGGGGTGACAAACAATACCTACTGAGTTAACAGCTGGGAGGAATTTGTCCTTACATAAAAAAAAAATAACCATAAGAATTAACTGTTATGGATGCAGCTTAAACTTTTATCTCCACCTATTAAAATGTTCTCACGCTTTTGGAAGACTGACAGGCTGCGCCGAGTGAGTTTTTGACACGCTAACCAGAGTCGATTCAATTTTATTCTTTTATTATTGTTTATATATACAAGGAGGCTGGTCATGGGCAAGGACAATAAAAAATGCCCATGGTCGCCACCCTCCCAGAAAGCAAAGTATAAGAATAGGCCCGACACGTTATACAACACGAAGGAGGCTTGTGTGCGCCGCTCCTTCCATATACAAAAAAATCACCTCGCTCAACAAGTTTTATTACCATCGGAAAATTTTACACCGGACTGCAAAATGAGACGAGGCTTCGGAGTGTGGCCAGGGTGGTGGTGTGGGACGGCAGGGGAGCTGGCGGAGGTGCGGAGTGACCGAGTGGAGACACAACAGAGATGACTGGGGCCTTGACACTCTAGGGCCCTCCAAAAATATGAATATGGAGATTAACATGACAAAAAGAAAATTGATATGAGGCCAAGTTATGGATTTGGTGGGAGGTGCAGTGATCGAGTGGAGACTTAACAGAGATGACTGGGACCTTGACACTGATGCCCTCCAATAATACAGATATGAAGATTAACATGACAGAAAGAATATTGATATGAAGCCAAGTTCTGAATATGGTGAGAAGTGCAGAGTGACTGAGTGGGGACAAAATGGAACTGACTGGTACCTTGACACTTTAGCGCCTTCCGAAAAATATGAATATGAAGATTTACATGACTAAAAGAATATTGATATGAGGCTAAGTTCTGCAAGTGGTGGGAAGTGCAGAGTAACCAAGTGGGGACAAAGCAAAAGTGGCTGGGGCCTTGAAAATATAAATATGAAGACTAACACGAGAGAAAATTGATGTGGGGCCAAGTTCTGCATCTGGCATCGCTGTTGGGTGAAAGCTGAATGTAGACAACTGCTAAAAATTCTGTAATATGAATGTACACTCAACAGGGTGCAGCTGAGCATGTGAAAGTGTGTATAGTGGCATAACAAGAGTTTTAAGGATATTTGCAAAGGAAACAAGTGTAGTAGTGAGGCATTTAAACTCAGAAGAATAATAATCAGAAGCCCTAAGCAGTAATAAAAAGAAGTAAGAGAAGTATCAGACTATGTTGGTGATGATTTCTCTTTTAACAACTGGCGAAGACCCAACTGCACTCTAGTGATATACAAGCCTTATGTTGCTGTGGTTAACTGTGCGTGTATAGTGTATGTGCGAAACTGTTATGTTCCATGTGCAAATGTTGTCTGTAGGCTTTATTAACTTCATGATTCAACCTGTCTGCTGCAATTGGCACGAATTTGGCTTTCACTGATAGCCTGATAACATATACTCCCAGGTCTTTCTCTACCTCTGTGGTGGATAGTGGAGTGTTTCCCATGTGGTATTGGTGTGCTGGATATCCCTTCACTGGTAGCCTGGTAACATATACTCCCAGGTCTTTCTCTACCTCTGTGGTGGATAGTGGAGTGTTTCCCATGTGGTATTGGTATGCTGGATATCCTCTCCCAAAGTGCATGACTTTACATTTTTCTTCACTGAATTGTAGCAGCCAGTTTTTGTTCCATTTCTGTAGCTTGGTGATGTATTCTTGTAGGAAATCCGCAGTCAAGGGGTTAAGTAGTGAGAGTTGGTGAGGCTAAAGACAGTGAGGTGTGGTTGGTGAGGGTGCACCAACCCACCTCTCACAACCCAGGTAAGGTCCTCACCAGCTCAGGAGCCCAGGCAGCCCTGTGTGATGCCCTCGCCCAAGTGGTCATATCCATCGTGTCATCCCTGGACGAAATCTTTCCCACATTTCAATCTCCACTACAATGTAATAAGGCAAGGAATATAATAATAGTAGACAATAACAATGGAAAAAAAATCTATGTAAAGTAAAACTGTTTCTAAGATTAAATTAATGGAAAGTTATATTATACAAAAAAAAGTCCAATAAGAAATAAAATAACTGTATTCTACCAGGGATAAAAATAATGATAAATATTTTTTCTACTGCAAATAAAAAATGTGTCTTGAGACAGAAGATATCACCATCACATGCACCTGTATGTTCCTTGCTAAATACTTTTTCAGCTGTTTTTCTGCAAGTTTGCAAGAAAACATGTTTGGAAGTATTTCTCTGTGTTGTCAAGCTCCATTACTGTGTACAGTACACTCAAACAGACATCAAAGTTTTCTAATAACTTTTTAGGGCCAAGTTGATGGGTTGACTTTTCCATGGACGCTACTTTCCTTGAGGGTGAAATGCACCTTTTCTCAGAGGGAAGCATCAGAGCCTGGCTGGGCCAAACTTCTTTAGTGGCTTGACTTTCCTTGAGCATGAGCAGCACACTTTGAAATGCTAAAAAAAAAAAAGAGCCATGGTGGTATGATCTTTAAGGAAAATATATGAACATAAGGAGTCTGCAAGAGGCTGGTAGACCTATACAAGGCAGGCATGCTCATGTTATCCACTATGATCAAATAAATAATAGTTGCTGAAAAACTTCCTGACCCTAATTTGTTTATTCTAGTGCATGAGTGAATGACTGTCAGTGCAGCGGCTTGCCTCCTCCATGGCCACCCTGCCACCACCACCACCACCAGGGCAGCCTCACCCTTCACTGGCAGAGGCTTTGGACAGTTTCAAAAATGATGGCAGCAGGTCGTCACGACACACTCGAGGGGAACCGACTGCCAGGAGCCTCCCGTCCCTCTGAGTGTGAGGTGACGGCGCATGGCTGACCCAAAACAAGCTCTCGGACAGGACTGGTAACACTGGTTAGTTCTACACTGGGAGCTATCACCAGCCCAAGAACTGCTAATCACCAACAGAGTAATTAGAGTATGTTTGCCAATGGGGGACTTCAGAGCTGTTCCTGTGTAGAGGGCGACACTGGGCTGACTGGTTCTTCTGTTCGGAGTTAGCAACTTCACTCCCGGCAGAAGGACCAATAAAACGAGTGCTGGTCTCTTTGTCGATGCAGCTGTAAGTCCTTCATTAGTTCAGTTGTGGACAAAAAATGGATCCACTGCTCATGACCTGTGCCTTGGTGGGGCCTTTCTATGCAGAGAGTCACATGAAGGAGGAGAATGGAGGGTGAGATTGGGAGAAAAAGAAATGGGTGATGGACTGGCAGAAGAGGAGGAGGAGGTCTAGCGCACAGAAAAGGGCATCAGGGCCACAAAGATTGTAGATAAAGGTAGATCAATTGCTTTGTCCACAGCTGTACACACTTTCACAATCAGTATTCTTATCAGCAAAAATAAATAAGAACTCTGGAAAATGAAGCCGAGGTGGAAACATCAGCTGCTTTCAGAATATACACATTTTTTATCAACATTTATTTTGACCAAAGTTTGTTTTCGCACTGCAGTTCACTTTCCTGAGTAGTTTCTCTGCTGATGCGAGTACTGACTGGAAGAGTGCAGACAAAATGGCAAACTTACCCAACTCAAACAACCTTACCAGTGTGTGTGTAAAACTCTCA
This sequence comes from Eriocheir sinensis, assembly GCF_024679095.1. Taxonomy (NCBI): domain Eukaryota; kingdom Metazoa; phylum Arthropoda; class Malacostraca; order Decapoda; family Varunidae; genus Eriocheir; species Eriocheir sinensis. The sequence continues at coordinate 21,577,618 of NC_066526.1, read as the reverse complement.
TGCATAAGACAACTGTCACGGGGACCACCTCACATTCACACATATTTATGGACATCATCAAAAGAGAAACACAAGATGGTGGTTGGAGGCCTTAGTGACCACACCACAGGCTGCCTCGTGAGCCTAGATAATGAATTCACCGTGTGTTAACAGATACCAGCAAACGACCACAGCCGAAATAACATGGTTAGTAAACCATCATCACATTACACCCACTCACACACACACACACAACACTCACTCTTTCTCTCTTACACACACACACACACACACATACACAAAACCATCATAACATAACACCCACTCACAAATGTACACATATACTAACACTCACTCTTTCTCTTTTACACGCATGCTGACAAACACACACACACACACACACAAACCAGTAGAGAAATAACATTACCCTAAGAATTAATATTATGTACAGAAACTTACTCAAATAGATGCTTGTCGAAACACTAAATAAAAAAGGACAATACCTACACTCCCTGTCTTTCTCTTTGTGATATCATGTAAAAGTGTTCCTAGTACTGCTATGCTTAAAAATTGGCCATTCCCTATCACTAGCTAAGGTCTACCTGTATAGACGCAGCAAGGCAAGGTCAGGATGTCACGTGGAGACACACTCAGCCAAACCTTAATGCAAAAATGGCAAACTTGTCACTCATACAGTTCAGAAGAAGCACCAAACCATGTATAATAATAACAGCAAATAACACTTCATAAGGCAATGGCTTCTCACTTGACTATAAGTGGCAAGGAGGAAGCAGAGTCTCCCAGTAAAGAGGTGCCGGGAGGCCACGGCTGACACTCGTGCCAGTCCAGCGGCAGAGTAGGACTTGGCGTGCTTTCAGTCAGGCAGGACTTCCTCGAAACAGAGCCTCGTGTGTGAACGGCAGCATCAGGAGCTCGGGAACCCCCCAACAAGTGTGATTCCCGAGGTAGACGTCAGTATCAGGACCCCAAAGTTTGCATTGCATGGGCGGGCACGGGGTACAAAAACAGACACGCCCGGTTCCATTGTTAGTGCCAATGTGTGAGTTACAGACGGTCGTAGGGGCGATGAAATACTCTGTCCTTGAGTGCAGTGAGTTGTGTGAGCAGTGTGCGGCAGATGGAGCACAGCAGAGGGCTTGAAGCAGGGCCCAGGAGGGGGGCAGAGTCTGAGGCAGGGGAGGACAGGGGAGGAGGCGGCGGAGAGTGAAAAGGAGGGGAAGGACCAGGATGAGGCGACAGTGGGTGAGAGGCACGGCGGGAGGAAGATGGAGATGTGGAGTAAGCAGGAGGAGGAGGGGAGAGGCGGGAGCGAGAAGATGCGGAGTGACGGGAGGATAGAGACGAGGGGGAGGGGAGAGACGAAGGCGGGGAGTAGTAGTATACGGGAGAGGGAAGACAAATGGACTGTAGGGAGATCTCAGGGCTGGGAGAGGTGGCAGCAGCACCGAGGAATGCGTGACTCGGCCAAGGCTTGCGGCCAAGAGGTGCAGTGGCTGTGGTGGCGGCGGCGGCGGCGGCGGCACTCAAGACAGACCCCATCACTGCCCCTCATGTTGCCTCCTCGTGCCCGCCAACCTGCCGAGGCCGTCAAGGTTATTTATTTGGGTTTTCATGGTCGTTCATTTTTGCTCTTGGTAGTACACTGAGGATGAGAGATTGGGTTTCTGTTAGTCAAATGTTGGTTTAGGGTTAAGTTGTTTGTTTGTTTTTAAGTACTTATGGATTTGCCTCATCATGGAGTTTTGTTTATTTCATGTGTCATATACAAAACAGTCTATCTAGTTTTTTGTTGAGACTATCTCACACACACACATAAATAAATAATCAAATAAAATGAATAAGAAAAATATAAAGAAAAAAAAAAAAAAATGATTGCTTCCCACCCTCAACTTCTACTTCAAAAAACAAATAAATAAAGAAACAAAGTAAAGAAAGAAAAAATAAAGAAAAAAGATGTGATTCGAACTTCAAATGTCCATCAGCACCCAACACATCAGGTTCACACACACTTTACACCAAACATTGCAACACGACCACAAACACAACCAAACATAACACAATCACAAACACACAACCATAGACACAACACAACACAAACACACACAACGACCACAAACACAACACAACCATACACTCAGCCACAAACACAGACAACCAATTAATAAACAACCACTTTCAGCTCACCTCGGAATAAGATTCACTAGTGGGGGGCATCGGGGGATTATTATTGTGCCCCCCCACTGCCCCCTCCTCCTGGTGCCCCCCGTCTGCGCCCCCCACGGCTCCCTCCAGCGGCAGTGGGGCCTCCGGGGGTGCCTCCTGACCCATGGGTGGTGGATCGAGGGTCACCACGCGATCAAGAGCAGGGTCAGCGGTTGCTTCGGCGAGGTCGGTCACGGATTTGCTCTTGACACACTGAGGAGAGATTGGCTTCGGTTAGTTTGGGTTGGTTGTCAATCAGTAAAGTTTCGGTTGTAACAGAGACAGTTGAAGGTGTTTATGGTCAATGGGGAAAACAAAATGAGGAAACAAAAAATCTAGTATGAGAGGATGATAATTTGCTCTTGACACACTAAGGAGAGATTGGCTTTGGTTAATTTGGGTTGATTGTCAGTTACTGGAGGTGTGGTTGTACTAGAGATGTGGTTATGGTCAAGGGGGAAACAAAATGATGAGCAAACAAATAATCTAGTAAGGGAGGATGACAATTTGCTTTTAACACACTGAGGAGAGATTGGCTTCAATTACTCTGGGTTGGTTGTTGATTAGTGAAGGTTCAGTTGCATTATCTACTGTATTTTGCGGCGTATAACACGCACCTTTTTCAATTAAAAATGCCAGAAAGTTACCCCAGTGCATGATTCCTAGGCTGCCACACAACTTCTCCGTGCCATTCTCAGTGTTTCTGTGACTGTAACAATGGCAAGAGAGTCTTTTGTATTTTCCGTGTCTGAATCCGCGCCTGAGTGTCCACAGCCAGTGACTTTGACTCCTCATAAGACTCCTCTTGCTCCCAAAAGAGCTCTCAGTGTGAGTGCAATTGGGAGAGAGCTGAAAGTGACTTTTTCAAGCTTTGAAAGCGGTGTTAGTGTGAAGACAGTGACATCAACAACATTAAACTCCAACCCCTCATCTTATCAGGAAGGCTGAGCCCTGTTATTGTGCAACCTCAGTTTGGTGGCCATCCTGTAGCTCAATCAATGATGGTGGAAGTGATACTCAGGCCCCTGAGGATGCATCCCACCACCTTTCAGGATTATCAAGTTGAGAACATGAGGGTAATGAAGGGGATTTGTAACGGGGTCGAGTGCTTGGAGGGAGAGGGCGGCTGCCAACCACAGCCTACGCGGCGCTGCCAACACAGGCTTGCTCCGACATAAAAGTTACTGCGCTTCATCACATCACCACGGAAATACCACAAGACGTAGAGACTTCAGGTTTGAGGCAGACTGAAGAGGAAGGATGGATTAAATGAATGCAAATAAATTTAAAGCTACTGGCTTAGGTAGAGCCGTGAAATTGATGATGGAAAGTGACCAATTTTCGGGAGAACGTCAGAACATTACCGTATGGGGAGAACCCATTTCACGGTATACCCCCGTCCTTTAGGGGTTAACAGAAATTTCGGGAAATTGTACATCATCAGTCTTGCTTAACCGTACGAATTTCTGAGCATTTTAAGCACTGAATATTTTTTTTCCAAAATCGTTGTCTTAAAGTTTAGGGTGTGTGGCATATGTCAGAGTGTGTTATATGCCGCAATATACGGTATTTATTTTTTAACAGCTAGGGACGCAAATAAATAAATAAATAAATAAAATAAAAAAACACAAAAAAACACTAGGCACTGCTAACATAAAAGAATGTAAAGATAAGTGGCCAAAAGGGAGGTCAATTTCAGGCAAATTACTAAGGATGTGGTTTGGATTAATACGAGTTTAATGTTAATAATTAGACTTAGAAAAGGGGATTGTTTTTGAGTGGCACACAGATAGTTTGTACTTATATTTTAACACCAACTATCTCGACAGCAAGAAAGTCATCACTGCTACACTACCAAGACTTTCTAGCGGAGGACTACACACGCACCTGAAAATCCACATGTCTACTTTTGGCTTCCTCCTTCTCCCAAGACATTCTGATGAAGGGCCGCTGGACGTAGTTGTAGATCACCTCTGCCCGGCCGCCTGGAGGAGGGAAAATTGAGCACATAAGTAATTGGAGTGTGTGTAGCCATCTGTTTCCGCTTCCTTTACTACTGAGAGGATGTGTGAAGCCTGAATCCCCTTCTTTTACTACTGAGAGAATGTATACACTCACACACACAGACATCCTCCTCTTCCTTCTCTTCCTCCTCATCCCACCCTGAATGTACTTCCTTTACTATAGAGAGAAGGTGTGAGATGCCTGTCTGCACTTCCTTTGCTACCAAGAGAACGTACACACTCACACACATGATGCCCTTCTCTTCCTCATCTTCCTCCCCTTCCTCCTCATTACACCCTGAATACACTTCCTTTACTACAGAGCACCGTTGTCAGATTTTCGTACTCAGTGCATAATATTTACTGGTTTCTGACGCATAACTATTGCCAAGAAACATCAGGAATTAACTATTTTAACAATAATTGTAAGTGAATCTCGTTATTGGAACCCAGGAGACAGTTTTGGGGTCGAAAGTTGGTAAATATAAGAGGCTGAGTACGACTATCTGGCAACGTTGCAACAGAGAGATGTGAGAAGACTGTCTGCACTTCCTTTACTAATGAGGGAATGTACACACTCACACACAGACCCCTTCCTCTTTCTCCTCATCCTCTTCACCCCACCTTGTATACACTTCCTTTACTAATGAGGGAATGTACACACTCACACACAGACCCCTTCCTTTTTCTCCTCATCCTCTTCACCCCACCCTGTATACACTTCCTTTACTAATGAGGGAATGTACACACTCACACACAGACCCCTTCCTCTTTCTCCTCATCCTCTTCACCCCACCCTGTATACACTTCTTTTACTAATGAGGGAATGTACACACTCACACACAGACCCCTTCCTCTTTCTCCTCATCCTCTTCACCCCACCCTGTATACACTTCTTTTACTAATGAGGGAATGTACACACTCACACACAGACCCCTTCCTCTTTCTCCTCATCCTCTTCACCCCACCCTGTATACACTTCTTTTACTAATGAGGGAATGTACACACTCACACACAGACCCCTTCCTCTTTCTCCTCATCCTCTTCACCCCACCCTGTATACACTTCCTTTACTAATGAGGGAACGTACACACTCACACACAGACCCATTCCTCTTTCTCCTCATCCTCTTCACCCCACCTTGTATACACTTCCTTTACTAATGAGAGAAGGTGTGAAAAAAATTGCCTGCACTTCCTCTACTACAGAGAGAATATGTGTAGAACTGTCTATATATATTCCCTTTACTACTGGAGCTGCATGGCCCACCTGGTCTTTTCTTGATCTTTTCCTTGTAGGTCGGGTAGCCTTCGATGCCCAGCCGGATCTTCTTGAGTCCCCGCTCCTTTAGCACCTGCTTGGCCACATCCCGGTTCTCTATGTACTTGAAGAAGCGGTACATCGCTGTTGAGCAAACGGCTGTGGAGGAAACACTCATGAGCGGGAGGTGACAAGACCCTAAGCCATTTAAATATCACATCTCATTCTCTTCAAAACAACCACTGAATCTACACTCACACAGGACCCAATAACATATCTTTTTCAGTCATACACAAACCTGATCCTTAACTACATAAAATCCTGCTAACCTAACCTTTTCCATCTCAATACTATCCTTCATACAAACTCAGTACAAACCTACCTATCAATCTATTTATCTAGACGAACTAACAACCAGCCAGTCAACCAATCAGAAAGCCAAACATCTATTTGTCAGCCAACAACCCAGAAATCCAGCCAACCATTCACCCATCATTTTAAACATACAGCAATTCATTCATCCAATTATCCATCCATCTACCAATCCATCCCAGCCAGCCAGCCCCCTTTGTCCTCCCAGCCCACTCACTCTGGCTGTACTCCTCGCCCATCTGAGGTGGGTAGTCATCGTCCCACTCCACTGTGTCATCGTCCAAGAGGATGACGATGTGGCACTCCCGGTCTCCTCGCTGAGCTGCCAGGACCATCAGGGGCAAGATATGCTCCTCTAGGAACACCTCAAACTGCTGCCGGGCCCCCTCGTTGCTTAGTTCGTGTAGGAGTCCACCTGAGAGTGAGAAAAAGGTGCAGGTGAAGTTTGGGGCATATGCTAAACTGGACATTGCATCAGCACTTATCTCTGTCTCCTATGAGCTTGTGTAAGTGTCATGCCCCGGGAGCTTATTTTTCTATTTCCTCTATTTTCCAACACATCCTCTGCATGTATCGAAACACACGAGAAATTAATCAAGATCAGGGTATTCGCCGGCTGCCTGGGATTGAACCCGCGACCAGCGTGACGGGAGAGCCTCTCCTTACCGAGTCGGCCAAAGAGGTACCCCACTGGCCAAGTGGGTTATGGGAGGCTCGTTCATCAGGCCGTTGCCGCACTACACGACTTTCCCCTCTATGTAGATTAATTTCTGTGTGTTGAGACCTTTAGACAGTGACCCATTTTGACAGTGACCCATTTTGGTGCACAATTTCACAATGTCCCCGTAGAGACATACCTCCAACACTTCCCATTTTCTATTACCCTCGGAGCATGGGCCATCCTACCTGTTACCCCTTCGGGGAAACTCAACAGAACTTCAGGAGAGGATGCCCACCGCAGCTAGCACTGTCATGCCCCGGGAGTTTATTTTCTCTTTTCCTATTCTCCAACACGACCTCTGCGTGTATCGAAACACACGAGAAATTAATCAAGACAAGGAGAGAGTATTCGCCGGCTGCCTGGGATTGAACCCGCGACCAATGTGATGGGAAAGCCACTCCTTACTGAGTCGGCCAAAGAGGTACCCCACTGGCTAAGTGGGTTATGGGAGGCTCGTTCATCAGGCCGTCGCCGCACCACATAAGAACCCCTCACCCCAGATATAAAGTAAGAGTAAAGTTTGGGCATATGTTAAGCTGGTCATCACATCAGCAATCATTTCCGTCTCCTCTGAGCTTGTGTAAGAATCCATCACCCCATAAGTAAGGTAAAGGTAGTGAGGGAGGGAGGAGAATAATAAACGAGAATAAAACTATGAAGAACAGTGTGACAGATGAGAAATAAGAGGAAAGCATAATATAAGAGGAGTAATGCAAGAGCTAATATCAGAGTACATCAATCTAGGAGTAATACCACAGAGATGAGAGTTAGGTAAAGGGAATCGGAGAACAATAATAAAATAAGAGTAATACCACAAGGAAAAACATGACAGACGAGTAATGAAAGGAAAGGAGCATAAAATAACACAAGAATAATACAAAGAAGGGTTAATGCCACAGAGACAAGAGTAATACCCACGTAGGTTCTGGCACTTGATGGTGTTGGCGTCGAAGGGGATGAGGAGGTAGTCGCAGGCCTCGCGCAGCTCCTGGACGCTGACAGAGGGAGGGCAGCGCACCGTCCCGCTCTTGTAGTAGTCCAGCACGGCGCGGAACACAGCCGACGAGAAGCCCTCAGCCACCTCAAACTCCCCTCTTTCGTTGGGGTGCGTGAACTCTAGCCCAGAGGAAAACATTCTTGTGGGGGAGACAATACAAAGGGTCAGGTTATGGAGTGAAGGTGCTACGAGGGTCAGGATAGGGTGTGAAGGTGCCACAAGGGTCAGGATAGGGTGTGAAGGTGCTACCAGGGTCAGGATAGGGCGTGAAGGCACCATGAATATATTTATTAGTGTGTGGAAAATCCATCCCACATGAATATATTCTTGTGGGTAGAGATAATGCAAAGGTCAGGGTCAAGATGGGCATATAGGTAAGGGTGGAGGTAGAAAAAAGGTCGAGGCTATGGGAATGAGTAAGGGTATGGGTGTATGGGTCATGGGCCGTACCTTCCGAGCATGGTGTTGGGGTGGGCGGTGAAGATGGCCGGGTCCACGATGAAGCGCGTTCCCTCAACCACCAGTGTGATGCGGTCGTCACTCGAGGGGAGGGAGGACTGGCCTGGCTCCTTGGTGTGGGTGCACTGATGGGTCACCTGCACACCAAGCAACATGAGTATTAGTAGTGAATGGTGAGTCTATATGTAGCACAGTATGGGTCAAATGATGAGTCTGTATATAACAAGGTCTGGGTCAAATGATGAGTCTGTATATAACAAGGTCTGGGTCAAATGATGAGTCTGTATGTAACAAGGTCTGGGTCAAATGATGAGTCTGTATGTAACAAAGTCAGGTCATCATGAAACAGCATAAATAAAGACAAGCAATCGTTATAGGGCGCCAGATGGATCGTAGAGAGCGAGGGAAACTGAAGAATGACGATCGTAAGAGAAAATCAATGAAAAACAAACCATCATAAAGTGGGGGAGACCTGTACCACCTCTGGGCAAGTCATTTAAAGGGAGGCAGGTGAATGGGTAGGAAGTAATTTAAGGGGAGCTAGATGGATTGTAAAGAGAGCAAGGGAACTGAAGAATGACGACTTTAAGAGCAAAATAATGTAAAATAAACCTGTACCACCTCTGGATAAGTACTAAAAGGGAGTTAGACTGATCACAAAGAGACCAAAGATAGTTAAAGTGGAACAATCGTAGGAGAGAAACATCACAAAAACGAAGCATTGTAAAACGAGGGAGACTTGAACCAGCTCTGGGCAAGAAATAAAGAGACTCAGATGGAACATAAAGAGCACAAAGATGATGAAAGAATGACAATCGTAAGGGCAAAAGAACACAAAATGGAGTGCTGGCGAGTGGGGGAGTCCTGTACCAGCTAAGAAATGTGGCTTGCAAGAGATACAGTGGAGAGTGAGACAGAAAGTTGCAATAGTTCGGACATGTGAGAAGAGAGAGAGAGGGCAGAGTGCTGAGGACAGTGGAGGAAATGAAGGAGTGTGTTAGGAGACCAGTAGGAAGAACAAGAAATAGAGTAACAGGATTTAGATGTGTTAGAAATAGAAGGATTAGCACTGGATTAAACAAGATGGAGGAGGATCATTGAAAGACAGACCTCAAGAACGGGAGACAATGGAATATAAACAAAGAAGAAGAAGAAGGAAAAGAAGAAGAAAAAGAAGAAAAAGAAGAAGAAGAAAAGACGAAGAACAAGAAGAAAAAAAAGAAGAAGAAAAAGATGAAGAAAAAGACGAAGAAGAAAAGACAAAGAAGAAAAAGACGAAGAAGAAAAAGAAGAAGAAAAAGACAAAGAAGAAAAAGAAGAAGAAGGAAAAGAAGAAGAGGACCTGTAGCACCTCTTACCTGCTGTATGGTAGGTCTGGAGGAGCTGTAGGGGTGTGGGGAGGGGTGGGGGGAGGCGTGAGGGGAGGAGTCTTCGTGGGAGGAGGAGTGCCCCAGGGAGCCACGCTGGACCACGCCTCTGTTCCGCACCCTGGGGGAGAGGCAGTGTGAGTGTGAGGGAAATAAAAAATAATAATATAAGTAAAATAAAATAAATTGAAAAAGGTGGTGATGAGAGAAAAAAAGCAAGGTGGTGATAAAGAGAACAGAAAAAGATAATGATGAAAAATAAGAGGAAGAAGAAAAACAGTGGAGATGAGACTATTAGGTAAGTCAATATGTACAGAGATGACGAAAGAGAAAAAAACAAGCTCACCCGACACTTCCTTCAACTTGATATTTGCTAAAGGAGAAATGCCGAGTCCTGGTGGCATTTGAGTTAACATGATTTCACTTAGGTTAAAGGACAGACCTCTTACTTTGGATCATTGGGTCTGTGTGGTCTAAATATCTATGTAAATCTATGCAAATAATCTTCCTTGTTCCATCATTCAGCAGCACACTCACACTAGGCAGCCATGCACACAGAAGCTAGATTTTCCATGACAGTCTTGAATGGAGGTGTATTTGGTTAACGTTAGCACTGGGCAGAGAGACACCATAAAGCGTAATACCACAGCTTCCTCGGGAATGGTATTGGGGGTGGGTTGGGGGTGGGGGAGAGGGAGGGTCTCTGTACTTTTCTATAAAGGATTGCAGGCAGTTTCTTCCCCCCCAGTGCCTATATCATCCAGAGTCTACATTAATTACCTCATAAACAGGTTACCTAATGCCTAACACCTTACCCACCAGTCCTTACGTAAGTCCCCTATGTTGCCTAATCCCCAAGTTTTCTTTTCCCCTGAACCTACATTATCCAGAATCTACACTGGTTGCCCCATATATAGGTTGCCTAATGCCTAACACCTTACCCACTAGTTCTTACCCATGTCTTCCCTATGTTACCCTTCTATGGCTCTGTTACCTAATACCCAAGTCCCTGCATTACCTAAGTCTCCCCTATGTTACCTAATGCTACAGTCCCCTCCTGCCTGCATCCCCTGAGCCTGTTATCTAATGCCCAAGTCCCTGGCATTATATAAGTTCCCCCTATGTTACCTAATGCCTCAGTCCCCCCTGCCTGCATCCCTTGGGCCTGTCAGAGGGAGCACAGTGCCCATCGTCCTTAGCCTGCCCTGAGCTAGTGGGTGGCAGAGGCTTACCCTGATCTGTGTTGGTGGGTCATTTTAGGGATGGCAGACTCATGGTGGTGAGGGCGGGAGGAGCCTGGGTGGGCGTGGTGAGCGATGGCCATGGCCCCTCCCGCCTCCCCGCGCTGCACTAGGCATGACTTGGGCTTGGGGGAAGAGCTGTATCTGCTGGCCGAGGAAAACGGGGAAAAATAAAGTGTGAAAATTTGTGCACTATTGACCGTAAAAATACTACTAGTCTCTACCTCTCAAAAATGCGTGAGGGTTTGCTTGCTTGCTTGCTCTAAGGGGATAAGACGAAGGTGAGTTTTGGTGATAAATTTACAGCGTGAGGGACAACCATTGACTTAGTGGGTGCAGGAGACTACTACTGTGAGTTTAGGCACTTAGTTAGATGAGAAGATTCTTAACACTTAGTAAAAGCTGTTAACACATGATAGAGTAAAAAAATAGTGAAGAGTTATGGACATAAAAGTAAAATCTACCACATTATGAAAAAGGCAAAGTGAGAAGTAGAAAAAATAAAATAAAATGGTAAGTAGGTTTTGAACACTTAATGAAAGCTGTCTGCTGGTAACACATGAAGGTATAGAAAACAGTGAAGAGTTATGGACGTTAAAACAAGTCTACACCGTAATAAAAAAAGGCAAAGTGAGAGGTAGAATAAATAAAATAAAATGGTAACTAGGTTTTGCACTTAGTAAAAGCTGTCTGGAGGTAACACATAAGGGTATATAAGATAGTGAAGAGCTAAGGACATTAAAACAAGTCTACACTGTAATAAAAAAAAGAAGGCAAAGTAAGAGGTAGAATAAATAAAATAAAATGGTAACTAGGTTTTGAACACTTAATAAAAGCTGTCTGCTGGTAACACAAGATAGAGTAGAAAATAGTGAAGTTATTTATTTTTTTTATTTTTTTTTACAGCAGAGGAGACAGTTCAAGGGCATTAAAAAAAAAAAAAAAAAAAAAAAAAGCCTGCTACTTACTGCTCCTGAACATTAAAATATATCTACACTCTAAAGAAAAGGCCAAAGTGAGAAGTAAAAAAATAAAGAGAAATCATGTAAAATCTATTCTAAAACCCTCCTTTATGGGACACTAAAATGATGACAGCAGATCAAATACTACTTCACATTTTTAAGTATGAAGGGGAAAAAGAATCTACTGCTACAATAGTCTTAAGAGTACATATAAAAACTAAGCTTAGAATAAATTTAAAAGTAGAGAGAGTTTAATCACTGTGGATAATTTTTTTTTCTCTCAAAGTTTCTCCTTCTAAGCTCTCCCTTCACCCAAACCAGACCAGATAATTATTCCTTTTGGTCCACACGAGAGCAAATCCATTACCTTCATCTCCTTCATGACAAAAAAGTTGGAGGCAAGTAAACAAATAAAGGAAAATAATGTCTTTGGTTTCTTTCATGACGGAAACATAGAAAGAACTGAAAAAAACACACAAATATATAAAGAAAAATAAAATCCATCTTCTTGGTGTCCTTCTTGACAAAAACAATGAGAGAGAAAGAAATTAAAGAGAGACACTAGAAATAAAGAAAGAAAAGAGAGACTAAAGAAAAAGAAAGACAAAACTAAAAAAGAAAAAGAAAGAAAGAGTGAGAAAAAAAAAATGAAGAAAAAATAAAATCTGTCTCCTTGGTCTCCTTCATGACTAAAACAATAAAAGAGGTGAAAAAATAAATAAATAGAGGAAAAATATAATCTGTCTCCTTCCTCACAGGTAAAAAAAAAAAGTAAATAAAGCAAAAATAAAATCTGTCTCGATCCCCTTCATAACAAAACATCAAAGGAGGTGAAAAATTAAGCAAATAAATAAGTCAAAAATAAAATGTGTCCCCTGATCTAGCTACCAATTTGAGGGGTAATACAGACAAGAACAGATACCAAATATACTGATACAGAATGGCCTTGTGCAGTTACTCAGTGTTGCTCTTCCTCCTCTTCCTTTCCTCCTTTCCTCCCTCCTTATCCTAAACAGCATATCCCTCTCCCTCTCTCACCTTTACTTACAATACTCCCAGGTGTCTTAACCCTTTCCCTCCCTCCACCCTTTCTCCCCTTCCTTCCCTCCCTCCCTTCAATAAAATTCCCTCCATCTATAGTAACTTTCTCTCCTCCTTTTTATTTTTATTTTTCCTTTTGATGACGATCTCTCTCTCTCTCTCTCTCTCTCTCTCTCTCTCTCTCTCTCTCTCTCTCTCTCTCTCTCTCTCTCTCTCTCTCTCTCTCTCTCTCTCTCTCTCTCTCTCTCTCTCTCTCTCTCTTTAAACATACATATATATTTACAAAACCCAAAGGTGGACTGCCGTGTGCTGCCTATTCAAAGGGCATAAGGTTTATATAAAAAAATATCTAAAAAATATAAAAAAAACATACATTATAAACATTCACATATATACACACTGCACTGTCATTAAAGTGTCATTGGGGTAGGAAGTGTGTTTCTCCAGTGGTGGGCCGCCAGCTTGACTTCCTGTGTGTTCATCCCCCGGACGTGAGGGATGGTGGTCTCTCTCTCTCTCTCTCTCTCTCTCTCTCTCTCTCTCTCTCTCTCTCTCTCTCTCTCTCTCTCTGCCTGTCTGTCTGCCTCTCTCTTCTTTCTCTTTTCTTATTATTTTCTCTTTCTTTTCTTTCTTTCTTTTTCTTTACTCTCTCACTCACTTTTTCTTTTTCTTTCTTTCTTTCTCTCTCTCTCTCTCTCTCTCTCTCTCTCTCTCTCTCTCTCTCTCTCTCTCTCTCTCTCTCTCTCTCTCTCTCTCTCTCTCTCTCTCTCTCTCTCTCTCTCTCTCTCTCTCTCTCTCTCTCTCTCTCTCTCTCCTATAAAAGCCTTCCACACAGCAATCTTGTTCGCGTCAACTTCACTAACTTTGTTCTTCCCTTCCTTCCCTTCGGCCTCTAAATTTCCTGTCCTTTCCCTACCCTTCCCCACTGCCCTTCCTTCCTCCTTCCCTTCCCTCTACCCACTGTCCTTTTCTCCTCTCCTCTTCCTTTAATTACTGACCATTTCTTTTCTCTCCTCTCCTCTTCTCCCTTCCCTTCCCTTCCCCACTGCCCTTCGTTCCTCCTTCCCTTCCCTCCACCCATTGTCTCCTCTTCTTTTAATTACTGACCATTTCTTTTCTCTCCTCTCCTCTTGTTTTCCATTCTCTTCATCATTGTTCTTCATTCCTTCCCTTCAACACTGTCCTTCTCTTCTCCTCTCCTCTTCCATTCATCACTAACCATTTGTTTTCTCTCCTCTCCTGTCTCCCTTTCCCTTCATCACTGTTCTTCATTCCTTCTCTTCTTTCCCATTCATACAACAAGCATACAACATACAACAAGGACAACATTATGCTCAGGTTCATAGCGAGGAACTTCGAGTGTAAAACGCCAGACGTGATGCTATCCTTGTATAATTCCATGGTAAGACCGCACCTCGAGTATGCAGTGCAGTTCTGGTCTCCCAATTACAGAAAGGACATTGCTTTACTGGAAAGGATTCAACGACGCGCCACAAAGATGATTCCAGCCTTCAGGGCTCAACCGTACGAGGAACGACTCAAGCGACTCAATCTCTTTACATTGGAGAAAAGACACCTACAAGGGGATATGATTCAAGTCTTCAAGTATCTAAAAAAGTTCAATAACGTCGATTACTCCAAATTCTTTGAACTGCAAACCAACTCAAGAACTAGAAATAACGGTTTACCCATTCAGTCGAGTCGATGTAACACAGACATTGGAAGGAGTTTCTTTTCAAACCGAGTCATCTGCCACTGGAACAATCTTCCCTCAGAAGTAGTAAATGCGAATACCATCAACTCCTTCAAATATAGAATCGACCGTCATTTCGCTGAGTCGGGAGTGAACTGAATAATGAGGGGCTCCCATCTGCTCCTCAATATCGAGGTGCTTTCATCTGCTCACCAAGCCCCAAGTGGTGGTCGAGCAGATTAAATCACCCAAGCGGGCGACCTCGTAATGAGCCAATAGGCTTTCTGTTGCCTGCATTTCCATGTTTCCATGTTTCATCACTGTCCTTTTTTTCTCTCCTTCTCTCCCTTCCATTCACCACTGTCCTTTTTCTCATCCTCTCCCTTTCCTTCCCTTCATTTTTTCTCTCCTCTGTCTTCCCTTCCTTACACCTTTTATTCCCTTTCTTTATCCCTTCACCATTGTCCTGCCCTTCTCCCTTTCCTCCTAAACCTATCCCATCCCTCCCTTTCTCACTTTAATTAAACCTATCCTTCCTGTTCCCTTTTCCTTACTCCTTTCCTTTCCTTTATCCATTCCTTCTCTTTATTTCCGTCCCTCACTCTCCCCTTTCTTTCATTATTTCCCTTTCCTCTCTAGGCTTTTCTTATCCTTCTCTCTTTCCTTGCACTCCTTCCCTCTCTTAGCTGTTTCCTTTCTCTCCCTTTCCTCTTTTTGCTTTCTCCTCCTTCTCCCTTCCCTCTCTTCTCCTTCTATTCCCTTCGTTTCTCCCTCCTCCTCCTTCCCTCTCTCAGCATTCTCCTTCTTCCCCTCCACCTTTCCTCCTTCGCTTCTCTTCCATCTCTCAGGTTTCTCCTCCTTTCCCTTCCTTTTCTTCTCCTTCCCTTCCCTTCGTTTCTTCCTCCTCCTCTTTCCTCTCTCAGCATTCTCTTCCTTCCCCTCCACTTTTCCTTCTTCGCTTCTCCTCCTTTCCCTTCCTTTTCTTCTACTTCCCTTCCCCCCCTTCACCGCCAGAGCCCGTGAAGGGAACTCGGGCATCTAAATATAAAAGTCACCTTCCCCAAACTCCTCAGATAAAAAAAGAATAAAAGTGACCGCAAACTTTTCCCATCTTGCCGCGCGACGATTGCCGGAAGCACTGGCCGTCACGGGGGACTCCTTTATTTTGGGGCGGAAGAAAACGGGGTGTGGGTAACGGGTGGTGCTTGGCTTGTTGTTTTTGTTGCTGTGTTGATGTATGTGTGTGTGTGTTCTCTATATGTGTGTTTGTCCCTTTTTCTCTATATATGTTTGTCTGTCTGTCTGTTATTCTGTCTTTTGTTCTCTCTGTCTGTCTGTCTGGCTGGTGTTGTCTGTCTGTCTGGTGTTGTCTGTCTGTCTGTCTGCCTGACTCTCTCTCTCTCTCTCTCTCTCTCTCTCTCTCTCTCACACACACACACACACACGCACACACACGTACTGGCGCATGCAGAAAGGAAGATAAAAAAATAACTACATGCATATATATTAAATTTGAGCGGCACATGTTCCCTCGCTCCGACCCCATAAAATAGCGACGGGGAAAATGGTAAAAAGCGAATGGATCAATCTGTCACTCACGCCGCATTAATTACTCAGCTGGCATCTCCTTTTTTTATTTTTCATTTTTTTACATGTGCATAAGAGAAAAATAAATAAATAATTAAAATGAAAATAAAAAAAAATATAAACGTTAAATTACAAGTGGGTTAGGTAGTGCACTCTCCTATAATTGGTGTGATTAGTTATCCAACTGACTGATGGGGAGCATACGTCCAGGGGTGCGTCACTTCACTCACTCGCCTTTTTTATATGCCTTTTATATATTAGAAAAAAATAAATAAAGACGTGTCAGGGAAATTAAATGTGGGTAGGGTATTGCATTCTTGTGTAATTGGTGTTATTGTTCATCTAACTATGGGGAACATACAACCGAGGGCGCATCGCTGCACTCACTCGCCGCCGATACTCCCGACGGTCCCACACGATAGACTATTACTACTACTGCTACTACTACTACTACTACTACTACTACTACTACTACTACTACTACTACTACTACTACTACTACTATTACTACCACTATTACAACTACTACCACCACAACTACTACTACTACTACTACTACTACTACTACTACTACTACTACTACTACAACTACTATTACTACAGCATTTTCAAAGGAAGGTAATTCGACAATTCACAAACCGAACACATCATAATCTGGCACTTTTTTTTTTTTTTTTTACAAGGACAGACGATAAATAAGTCTCGAGGCGGAGCAGTTTTCTCCATAATTAACGAATGTAACAAATTAACGAATGGTCAGTAATTACAGGAAGGCGTGAGAGCGCATTGGAAGGAGCGTCATTAGGAGGAGGGTGGATGGGTGGGGGTGGGGGGTGGGGGTGAGTTCCAATAATGTTACCGAGTCGTCTTCTTAATGAGTGCTAAATACATTATGTTCTTCTGAAGGAGTGTAGACCAAGAAAGTTAAAAGGTGTGGAGTAATGAGGCGTGTGCTCTACCCCCCCCCCTCTCTCTCTCTCTCTCTCTCTCTCTCTCTCTCTCTCTCTCTCTCTCTCTCTCTCTCTCTCTCTCTCTCTCTCTCTCTCTCTCTCTCTCTCTCTCTCTCTCTCTCTCTCTCTCTCTCTCTCCCTTAACACGAAATATCTCGGTAAAATACCAAAAGACCATACATTATCTCTCTCTCTCTCTCTCTCTCTCTCTCTCTCCTTTGATTCAAGCTTACAGGAGGATCAAAAGTTCAAGGAGCGAACAAATGGCGTCTTACTCAAGGACTATCGCCTTAATTCCCTTAATGAGGGTTTAATGCTCTGCTCTTTAGGATCCGATTCCCTTTCCTCGGAGTATAAGGTAAGTGATTCTTGAAGGCGTTGTATAAGGGATTCAACCGTCTGCCTATTGTGGTGTTTATAGATTATTCGCTGATGAGAGAGAGAGAGAGAGAGAGAGAGAGAGAGAGAGAGAGAGAGAGAGAGAGAGAGAGAGAGAGAGAGAGAGAGAGAGAGATAACTGAATGAGTGTGGGGGGCGGAGGAGGAGGTAGTGAGGATGATACGGTAGGCCTGGGGGCGTCGCTAGATACACATTTCCGAGGAGGAGGAGGAGGAGGAGGAAGAGGAGGAGGAGGACTGGAAGAGGAGGAGGAGGAGGAGGAGGGATGGAAAGAAAAGGCTTGCAGGTAAGAAAGTCGAGATAAAGGAGAAGAGGAGGAGGAGGAGGAGGAGGAGGGGAAGAAGCGGATGAACTGGATATGCAAGGAGGAAAAAGAATGAAGAGAAAAAGGAAAACTATAACAGGAAAGAGAGAGAGAGAGAGAGAGAGAGAGAGAGAGAGAGAGAGAGAGAGAGAGAGAGAGAGAGAGAGAGAGAGAGAGAGAGAGAGAGAGAGAGAGAGAGAGGAGGAGAGAGAGGAGGAGGAGGAGGAGGAGGAGGAGGAGGAGGCAGGTAGGTGGGAAAGGAATGAAGGGCACGAGGAGGGGGAGGAGGAGGAGGAGGAGGAGGAGGAGGACGAGGGAGAAGGGGAAGGTGGAATGAAACCGGAAGGGAGGTAGGGAGGTTGAGGAAGGAAGGAAAGAAGGGTACCAGGAGGAGGAGGAGGAGGAGGAGGAGGAGGAGGATATACAGAATGGGTCAACATCGGAGTTTACAAACATGAGACTGCTGTTAAAGGTCGGTAGCCATCTTGGTTCACCGCCCGCCTCTTCTGCTTCTGTGAGGGCTGTTGACTTGCACCCCCCCTCCTCCTCTTCTTCTTCTTCTCCCTCCTCCTCCTCCTTTAGTTCCGTTCTCTTCTTTTCATGATCTTCTTCCTCCCCCCCCTCCTCCTCCTCCACCACTTCTGTCTCCTACTCCAATGTTACCCTTCTTTTTTTTTCTTCTTCTTCCTCCTCCTCTTCTTTTTCTTCTCTTCCCTTCTACTTCAGTTCTGTCTCTCCTTTTTTCCTTTATTTCTTCTTACTCTCCTCCTCCTTTTCCATCTACTCCACTTCTGCTCATCTCTTCTCCTACTCCAATTCTTCCCATCTTTTCTTCTTCTTCCTCCTCCTCCTCCTCCTCTCCTCTTTGTGCTCTTCTGTTCCTTTGTATCTTCATCTATTGATTTCCTTCTTCTTCTTTTCTTCTTCATTACCTTCCCCTCCACTCCCTTCCTCTTCTCTTCCTTAATCTCTTTCTCCTTCCATTGGAGAAAATAAAAGAAATGAAGTACAAAGAAATGGGGGAGGAGGAGGAGGAGGAGGAGGAGGAGGAAATGAAAAATAACACCAGAAAAGAGGTGTGAAGATGAGAGAGAGAGAGAGAGAGAGAGAGAGAGAGAGAGAGAGAGAGAGAGAGAGAGAGAGAGAGAGAGAGAGAGAGGGGGGGTCGATACTTAAGTCCAATATCCACCAATAAAAATATGGGCGCCCGATTTGAAATAAAAAAATAAAGTTGAAGCGAATTAGAGTGAAATATAACTCTCTCTCTCTCTCTCTCTCTCTCTCTCTCTCTCTCTCTCTCTCTCTCTCTCTCTCTCTCTCTCTCTCTCTCTCTCTCTCCTTCCCTTTCTTTTATCCCTCATCTCCTTTCTTCATTATATTCTTCCCTTTTACCCCTCCCCCTCTCTCTCTCTCTCTCTCTCTCTCTCTCTCTCTCTCTCTCTCTCTCTCTCTCTCTCTGTCTCGCGTCAGACAGATGAGTCTCCCTCCAAGACCCTCCAAGCTGTTCCGTTTTCTTTTTGTTTTTTTTCACTCACGACTCGAGGCTTACGGGATCCCATTTTCTTTGAGTGCTGCTGTTGTCCTTTTTTTCCTCTCTAATGTTCTTTCAATTTAAGTTTTTTTTTTTTAATGAATTCCTCTTGTATTACTTTTTTTCTTTCCTTTGATGTTTTTCCAAGTTAAATATTTTGTCTTAATTTTTTTCCTTCAGTGTTTTCAAGGTTTCTTTTATTTATTTTCTTTTTCTTTCTTTCAATGCCATTCAAGTCATTTTTTTTCTTTACTCTTCATAAAATTTGTCTTTTATATTATTTTTCTTTGCTTTAATGTTTTTTTCCAAGTCATTTATTTTTTCTTTTATACTTTTCTTCATATTTTTTATGTACTTATTTTTTATTTTTATTTTCATCGATGACATTAAAGTTATTTTCTCCTTCATATTTTTTCTTCAATGTTATTCTCAAATTTATTATTTGGCTTTTATATATATTTTTTCCTTTAATGTTTTGCAAGTTTATTTTATTTTTCTATAACATTTTTCCGCTATATTTTTTCAACGCTTTCGTGTATAATTTTTTTTCTTCGATATCCTTCAATCAAATATTTTCCTTCATTCTTCCTCCACTTGGTCTCTCTCTCTCTCTCTCTCTCTCTCTCTCTCTCTCTCCTTTAAACTTTTTTCTCCTGTATGTTCACTTTCCTTTGATACATATACAGTGAAGAGAGAGAGAGAGAGAGAGAGAGAGAGAGAGAGAGAGAGAGAGAGAGAGAGAGAGAGAGAGAGAGAGAGAGAGAGAGTAGGGGAGGGGTGTAAACAGAGGGGGAGAAAGGGAGAGGAGGGAGGGAGACAAAAGGGAAGTAGGGAGGAAGGACATAATATTATAATGAGATTGAGGAGGAGGAGGAGGAGGAGGAGGAGGAAAACGCAAAGAAACACAAAGAAAGAACAAACAACAGCAGACCTGCTGGTCCTTACAAGGCTGTTTGTGACAAGCTACACTAACTATCTAATCAAAGGTCACATTGAAAGGTGGAAAATGAAGGCCAGCAAAGGCGAAGGGTCCTTCCCACCCCCCCATCCCTCCAGCCAAAGCTGGCAGGAAAGGAAAAAAAACATGCAGCATGGAAAAACTGCATGGAAATTATGTAGAAATGAGGAAAGACCTACCATTACTGCTACCACTAACCGGGCGATAAAAACGTACAAAGACACCAGTATTCGAAAGAACTTAACGTTATTATGACAATGAGTTATATTTTAATTGCTGGTTGGATTCAAACTACCTGTCTAATCTATTCTTGTAGGCCGTAGCTGTTGTGCTATCAACGACATCACAGGGTAGAGAGTTCCAAACATTAACGACTCGATTGAAGAAGTGTTAGGCTTCGTGCGACGAGAATCTTTTACCTCTTATCTTGATATTGTTATTTCTTCTTGTTCTATTTGATCGATAAATTGTAAAGTAATCTTCTGCATTAATAACACTGAATCCTTTAAACATTCTAAACACTTCTATTAGATCGCCTCGGATTTTTCGTTTTGATAAGCTGAATAAATTTACTTCTTTAAGCTTTTGTTCATAAGATAAATTTCTCAACCTAGGAATAATTTTGTTACTCTCCGTTGAGCCCGTTCCAACTCTAGATGGAGTCGAACCAGCGAATTATAGTTTTTATATTACTTTTTCCGATTTATTATTAAAGACTCGTCCGATGAAGCCAACCAATTTGTTTGTGGTTTTAAGTACCTCTGAACAATGCTGATATAGTGATTCCAAGATCCTTTTCTTTACTTACTGCAGAAAGTTGTTGGCCATTCATTACGTACTGAACGCGATTGCTATTGTTTCCTACATTTGTCAACGTTAAATGGCCCAACGTGCAAGTCGATCTAGATATAATTGTAATGCTTCTTCGTCAAGTGTCGTAGTTACCTTACTTGCGATTTTTGTGTCATCAGCAAATTTTGATACTTTGCAAGTGAGCTCATCATCGATATCATTAACATAAATTGGGTTGGCGGTAGGGGTAGGCGGTGGATGAGTGGTAGCGTGCTGGGCCCACAGTCACCGCGTGATGGACGACGCGAGTTCGAATCCCCACGCTACCACCTCGGATTTTTCAGTCACCGCCGAGTGGCTTAAAACTACCCACATGCTATCCTGAAGACCACCCATCAACCCGGACTCTAAAAGAAACCGTCCAAGTTAATCAAGAACGAGTTCCTGGGGCCAGCATGAGCCAAGAGAAGATGGCGCCACTATAAACACTTGCCTGCACCATGACGGGCTGGGGCCGACTACCATCCAGGCCCCTCAAGCAAGCCTACCGGCGCTATGGGCGTAGACGTAAAAAAATAAATAAATAATAATAAATAAATAAAAATAAGAAGAGCATGGGAACAAGCACTGATCCTTAAGGTACGCCGCTTCTGACATCGAGGCAGTTAGATGAAACACCGTTTAGAACTACTCTCTGTTTCCGCTCAGAGAGCCAGTCCACAAGACAATTGCGAATGTTACCCGATATACCGTGCGCCAATAGTTTACTAAGCAGCCGTTGGTGGGGGACCTTATCAAATGCCTTTTGAAAATCCAGAGGTATGATATCTACTGATCTGATTTCATCGAACACCTCAAAAATATAATGAAAAAAATCAAGTAGGTTAGTTAAACATGAACGTTTACTACGGAGGCCATGTTGCGAATTATTTATTATATTATTTTCTTCGAAGAATTTCACCATATTGTCGCGAATGATAGTCTCCATTAACTTACAAACAATCAATGTCAGGCTAATTGGTCGATAGTTTCCTGGATGAGACTTGTCCCCCATTTTGAAAATTGGTGTGACATTTGCTAGTTTCCAATGGATGATAAATAAGATGAAAGGAGAAGGAAGGGGAGAAGGAAGAAGGGGAGGGA
Organism: Eriocheir sinensis; assembly: GCF_024679095.1. NCBI lineage: Eukaryota > Metazoa > Arthropoda > Malacostraca > Decapoda > Varunidae > Eriocheir > Eriocheir sinensis. The sequence goes on along the minus strand of NC_066526.1, from coordinate 21,555,636 downwards.
GAGGAGGGGAAGGAGGAGACCGAAAAGGAAGGAGAGTAAATAATAAAAAAAGGGAGAATACGGGATGAAGAGGAGGAGGTGGAGGAGGAGAGAAACTAAAGAAGATAAACGAAGCATAATAATAATAATAATAATAATAATAATAATAATAATAATAATAATAATAATAAGTCTACGGTACCTTCATATATACTTTCAAGGACTTTTTTTTTCTTCTTTTTTCTAAGGGCAAGAAAAAAAAATAATAGGAACCCTTTTTTTCCAGGTAAGGATACGAGTAGACCCTTTGTAAGCTGCTCCTCCTCCTCCTCCTTCTCCTCCTCTCTCTCCCGTCTACTTATAAAAATCCGGATGTTCTTTTATTCCATCTTAAGTCTATGGTCTCTCTCTCTCTCTCTCTCTCTCTCTCTCTCTCTCTCTCTCTCTCTCTCTCTCTTTTTCTATTACATTCTAGTGAGAGAGGGAATTAAAAAGTGAACGGAGAGGAGGAGAAACGGGAGGAGGAGGAAGAGGAGGAGGAGGAGGAGGAGGAGGGGGAGGAGGAGCAGGAGGAGGGATGTAGAGGCTGGAGGAAACTTATGGGAGGGCAGAGGGAAGAATATTAAGGAGGAAAAAGCAGGAGAGAAAAGATGTGGAGGAGGAGGAGGAGGAGGAGGAGGAGGAGGAGGAGGAAGAGGAGGAAGAGGAGGGGAAAAACGGAAGAGTATAAAAGAGGAGGATAAAGCAAATGGATAAGAAAGATGAAAGGAGGAGGAGGAGAAGGAGGAGGAGGAGGAAGAGAAGGAATTAGAGAAGGGAGGAGGAGGAGGAGGAGGAGGAGGAGGAGGAGACCGAAAAGGAAAAAGAGTGAAGAAAAAAAAGGGAGAATACGGGATGAGTATGGACAAAATGGACGACAAGGAAGATGAAGAGGAGGAGGAGGAGGCTTATACCTTTAATATCTAGGAAGGTTGCAACACAGGGGAGGTTCATTTGGTAGTCTAACTAGTCTTAAGGGAGGAGGAGGAACACAAAGAAACACAAAGGAGGAACAAACAACAGCAGACCTGATGGACCTTACGAGGCTGTTTGTGACAAGCTACACTAACTATCTAATCAAAGGTGGAAGATGAAGGACAGCAAAGGCGAAGGCTCCTCCCCACCCCCCCATCCCTCCAGCCAAAGCTGGCAGGAAAGGAAAATGAACCATGCAGCATGGAAAAACTGCATGGAAATTATGTAGGAAAGAGGAAAGAACTACCATTACTGCTACCACTAACCGGGCGATAAAAACGGACAAGGACACCAGTATTCGAAAGAAATTAACGTTATTATGGCAATGAGTAATATCTTAGTTGCTGGTTGGATTCAAAATACCTGTCTAATCTATTCTTGAAAGCCGTAGCTGTTGTAATATCAACGACATCACAGGGTAGAGAGTTCCAAACATTAACAACTCGATTGACGAGGAAGTGTTTGGCTTCGTGCGACGATAATCTTTTACCACTTATCTTGACATTGTTATTTCTTCTTGTTCTATTTGATCGATCAATTGTAAAGTAATCTTCCGCATTAATATCACTGAATCCTTTAAACATTTTAAACACTTCTATTAGACTGCCTTACATTCTTCGTTTGATAGGCTGAATAAATTTATTTCTTCTAGCCTTTGTTTATAAGATAAATTTCTCAACCTAGGAATCATTTTTGTTACTCTTCGTTGAACCGTTCCAACTTTTCTATGTCTTTTCTGTATTAGGGAGACCAAAACTGTACACAGTACTCTAGATGGGGTCGAACCAGCGAATTATACAGTTTTAATATTACTTTTTCCGATTTTTTATCAAAGACTCGTCCGATGAAGCCAATCAATTTGTTTGCGGTTTTAACTACCTCTGAACAATGCTGACCGGGCTTTAAATCGCTTGATATAGTGATTCCAAGATCCTTTTCTTTACTTATTGCAGAAAGTTGTTGGCCATTCATTACGTACTGAACACGATTGTGACATTTGCTAGTTTCCAATCCGACGGAACTTTTCCAGCTGTTAAAGATTTACTGAATAAGATATAAAGCGGTTTACAAATTTGATGTTTGATTTCTTTTAAAATTCTAGGTATAATTTTGTCTGGACCAGGAGCTTTACTTACTTTAATCTTTTCAATTGAGTAAAATGTCACTTTCTACGATGAGCACACCATTCAAAATCTTTTCTGTCCTTCTAACTAACCTCCGGCGGTCGAAGCGATAAAGAATCTTCGTCGGTAAATACGGATGCGAAAAAGTTATTTAGGATTGTAGCCATTTCATTTTCATCGTTCGTGTGGTTACCATTATGATACTGTTTTCACGGATACTGGATGGAGAGTTGTGGATATATAAGATAACGCCTCTACCCTGTCTGTTCTCTCTTTCATGACTAAAAATGGTATAACCCGGTATATATATTCCGCAACGAAAACTCTATTTGAAGTGTCTATCCAAGATTCTGTGACTCCGATGATGTGATAATGATTTGTAGCTGCGAGTGCTTCTAAGTCTTCAAATGTGTTACGTAGGCTACGAGTATTTATATAGCAAAAATAGGAGGAGAAGGAGGAGGAGGAATTAAGTGGAAAAGCGATAAGACGAAACCCTTCCATTACCTTTTTCAGACACACACACACACACACACACACACATACACACACACTCTCTCTCTCTCTCTCTCTCTCTCTCTCTCTCTCCTACCGTCACAGCACCCCAGGGAGACTCACGAGCTCTGGTATCTGAAAAAAAGAAAAAAAGAAAAAAAGGTTACCCCCAAAAATCTAATCCCGTTTAGCAGGAAAAAAATAAAACAAACACAAAAAACAAAACAAATGTGGTGAACTCTGACCCATTTTCCTTCTCTCTCTCTCTCTCTCTCTCTCTCTCTCTCTCTCTCTCTCTCTCTCTCTCTCTCTCTCTCTCTTAGGATATATAGTGTGATGTTGAGAGAGAGAGAGAGAGAGAGAGAGAGAGAGAGAGAGAGAGAGAGAGAGAGAGAGAGAGAGAGAGAGAGAGAGAGAGAGAGAGAGAGAGAGAAGGGTAACAAGGCGAAAGGGAGACATCTATCATCACCCCCTCAAATGATGGCCTCTCCCTTTTCTCTTTTTTTCTCCCTTCCTCCTCCGTCTCCTTCTTCCTATCCCTTTCTCTACCCCTCCCGTCTCCTTTTCTCCCCCCCTCTTCATCCCTCCAAGTCTCTCCCCCTGGCAATATTTTATTCTCCCTATCTTCTTGTGAGGGCGGAGCAGAGGAGGAGGAGGAGGAGGAGGAGGAGGAGGAGGAAAACGGAAAAGAATGGAGAGCAAGAAAAAAACATGAAGAGATATTGGGTAGGACAGCATCTGGAGAGAGAGAGAGAGAGAGAGAGAGAGAGAGAGAGAGAGAGAGAGAGAGAGAGAGAGAGAGAGAGAGAGAGAGAGAGAGAGAGAGAGAGACTAAGGCGTCTAGATCACCTTTCAATCTGTCTCAATGAGTCAAGGATAATCAATGACAACAGCAACAACTCATCAGCGAAATGTACAAGAAGTCAATGACGAATGTATACACACACACACACACACACACACACACACCGGCTAAGAAGGCAGAAGAAAAAGTTCCCCTTCAAGGTGGGCCTAAAAAGCGGGTGTTGGGAGGTATCAGGAGGGGTGCGGGGAGAAGGGGTGCGGGGGGGAAGCTGCGTGTTGGCGGAGATTGCACACGGCGAGCAAACACTGTGAGGCGCCCCCGGGGTGAGGGTCGGGGAGGGTGCCCGGCTCACCTGGCCAGACTGAGCAGTGGTCGGGGGCCGCGCGTGCGGGCGCACCGGCCCCGTGCCCCGGCGCGGGGCGGGGCGAGGCGCTAGGTGGGGATGAGGTAGTGCAGCAGCGGTGAGAGCACGATGAAGATGATGATGCCGGAGCAGATGAGGGCCATGCACACGGTGTTCATGTGGCCCACGGGGCAGTAGGGGCCCAGGCAGGGGAAGCAGGGGCAGCAGGACACCTTGGCGTCGCAGCAGCTCATCAGGCCGGGCTCGGGCTCCTGCCGCTCCCGGTCGTCGTCCTGCAGCGCCTCGGGCGTGGAGCAGCACAGCGACAGCTCCGAGGGGGCGGCGCCCCCCACCAGCGTGGGCAGCATCAGGCCGGGGGGCAAGCCGCCCCCCGGCCCGCGGCACCGCCCCAGGCCCTCCTGCCCCACCGGGAAGCCGCGCTCCTCCTCCTGCAGCGCCACCTCCACGCCGCCGCCACGCGCCGCGCCCTCCTGCCGCCGCCCGCCGTACATGACCCGCGGCGAGCACGTCCTGGGGGAGCTTCGGGGCGTGGCGCCACCAGCGGGGGAGTGCGTTGCGGCGGCGTGGGTGAGGGTGTGGGCGTTGCGGCGCCCCGCGGAGCCGGCGCGGCTCAGGTGCTGGTGGCGCGGCGAGGCTGTGGCGGCGGCGGCGGCGGCGCGGGAGGGCCCCGGATCGTGGGTGGCGACGGGCTGCGGGTACTCGCGGCTGAGGCTGAAGGTGGCCAGCGGGTATTCATTGTCCGGGTGCCCGGCGTGAGTGACGCCGCGGGTCAGGTCCACGCCCACGGACCGCAGCAGGGCCGAGGGGTCCCGGCAGCCGCCCGCGCCCCAGCCGTTCTGGTGTAGCAGCAGCGGGTAGGCGCCCCGCATGGCTCACATCCCTGCGCGCCGCCGCGCCCGCACGCCCGCTGCTCCCCCACGCACCGCCTGGATCATGGGCGTGCACACCCACCCACACGCGAGAGTTTGTCCACAGGCCGCCCACGCCACCACCATGGGCACCAACACCAACACCACCACCACCACCACCGCCAGTCACGGGTCACTCCCGGCCTTGTCTCATGCCTGTCATCAGAGGGACAGGTTTTTTGGTGTGTGTGGCTACTCACTAGTACTTAAGTTTGTGTGCTTAATAATTGTGCGTGAGGGCATGTGCGTGGTATGTATATGACGTGAGCGTGCGTGCGTATGTGAATGTGTGTGCGCGCGGATGTGTGTGTGTGTGTGTGTGTGTGTGTGTGTGTGTCCGCCCTCAAAGGCCGAACACCTGGACACACGAATCAAGGTAATCAATACACCTGTCTACACGCGACACCCGCTAACACACCTGGACACGGAGGAAAAGGAGGAGGAGGAGGAGGAGGAGGAGGAGGAGGAGGAGGAGGAGGAGGGAGTGATGAAAGAAAAGAAAAAACTGAAGGAGGAGGAGAATAAGGACAAAAGGTGAAGGAGCAGAATAATGTGAAGAAGGAGACGGAGGAGAAGGCAGATGAGAGGGAGGAGGAGGAGGAGAGGCTTAATGACGTCACAGTAAACCAGGTGAGACAAAGGCACAGATTCACAGGTAAATGTCCTTGAGGCACATCCATAACACACACACACACACACACACACACACACACACACACACACTAAAATCCTCCACGTAAACATAAAATAAATAAATACGATGAATAACGAGGTGAATGTCAAGGTGTATAAACATATTCATAGTATTGTTTGGTCGCTCTCACGTCAATGTATAAGGCTTCGATATAAGGGATTGGATTCTCTTGTGGAAGGGGTGGAAAGGGACGGGAAGGTATTAAGAGGTGAGGTGAGGTAAGGTAAGGGAAGGGAAGGGAAGAAAAAGGAAGGAGAGGGAAGGGATAGGAAGGGGATGAAAGGAAAGCCAAGAAAAGGGAATGGAAAGAAAGAGAAGCGAAAGGAAGATAAGGAAAATGAAGGAGAGGGAAGTGATAGGAAGGGAATGGAAAGGAAGATAATAGAAGGGAAGATAAGGGAAGGGATGGGAAGGGGAGGAGAGAAAAGGAGAGGTAAGGTGAAGGGAAATGAAGAGAAACTTGGGAAAAGGAAGGGAGCGGAAGGGAAGGTAAAGGAAGAGAAGATAAGGAAAGTGAAAGAAAGGAAAATGAAAGGAAATGAAGGGAAGAGAGAGCAAGGTTAGGGAATGGAAGGAAAGGGAAAGGAAAGGAAGGAATAGGAAGGGAAGGGAAGGGAAGGGAAAGGGAGGAAAGTAAAGCAAGGGTAAGGCTAGGTAAGTCAAATAAGGTGAGGTTAAGTAGGGTCAGGTAAGGTAAGGTAAGGGAAAGGAAAGGGAGGAAAGTAAAGCAAGGGTAAGGCTAGGTAAGTCAGATAAGGTAAGGTTAAGTAGGGTCAGGTCAGGTCACGTAAGGTAAGGTAAGGTAAGGGAAAGGAAAGGGAGGAAAGTAAAGCAAATGTAGGGTTAGGTAAAGTGAGATAAAGTAAGGATAAGTAGGATCAATTTAAGTCACGTAAGGTAAGGTAAGGTAAGGTAAGGTAAGGTAAAGTGAGATAAAGTAAGGATAAGTAGGATCAATTTAAGTCACGTAAGGTAAGGTAAGGTAAGGTAAGGTAAGGTAACGTAAAGTCAGATAAGGTAAGGATAAGTAGGATCATTTTAAGTCACGTAAGGTAAGGAAAGGTAAGGTAAGGTAAAGTCAAATAAGGTAAGGATAAGTAGGATCAGTTTAAGTCACGTAAGGTAAGGTAAGGTAAAGTAAAGTCAGATAAGGTAAGGATAAGTAGGATCAGTTTAAGTCACGTAAGGTAAGGTAAGGTAAGGTAAGGTAAGGTAAAGTCAGATAAGGTAAGGATAAGTAGGATCAGTTTAAGTCACGTAAGGTAAGGTAAGGTAAGGTAAGGTAAAGTCAGATAAGGTAAGGATAAGTAGGATCAGTTTAAGTCACGTAAGGTAAGGTAAGGTAAGGTAAGGTAAGGTAAGGTAAAGTCAGATAAGGTAAGGAAAAGTAGGATCAGTTTAAGTCACGTAAGGTAAGGTAAGGTAAGGTAAAGTCAGATAAGGTAAGGATAAGTAAGATCAGTTTAAGTCACGTAAGGTAAGGTAAGGTAAGGTAAGGTAAAGTCAGATAAGGTAAGGATAAGTAGGGTCAGGTTAAGTCACGTAAGGTAAGGAAAGGTAAAGTCAGATAAGGTAAAGTTAAGTAGGATCAGGTCAGGTCACGTGAGGGAAGGGAAGGGAAGGGATGAGGCAAGATGTGATGGGAATTTAATGGGCCGGGATGGGAAGGGGAAAGGGGAGGGGAATGGAGATTTCTGCTTTTAAATAGAACTGCCATGATGAAGGGAAGGGAGAGGGATAGATAGATAAATAGATAGATAGATAGATAGATAGATAGATAGATAGATAGAGAGAGAGAGAGAGAGAGAGAGAGAGAGAGAGAGAGAGAGAGAGAGAGATCAGGTTAAGATGCTAAACTGACAATGAAAAATAACATCAACATCAACAACAACAACCTACTAATTCCTTATCCTCTCTCTCTCTCTCTCTCTCTCTCTCTCAGTACATAACTTTCCCGTATATTTGTTTTGTCTTTATTTTTCCGCTTCTCTCTCTCTCTCTCTCTCTCTCTCTCCCCTTCTCTTTCGTTAACCGTTAAGTTTCTGAACCGTATAATCAAATGCATAATTCATAGCGAACGCTACAGCCCACTATAATATTCCAAGTTTTGTAGAATATAATTACTTATCAAAACTTTTACATTTCTCTATAAAAAAACATAAGGGGACATATCATTAAACATTTCAGGCGCACACATTTGACAAGGCTTTCGTATAGGAGTTGTGGGCATTTCCAGGGGTATAGTTGTATGTTCCTTCTGGTAGTCTGACCCTTCTTCTGTACCATGAACCTAAAACAGAACTCATGAGAACCCGACTGATCGCCCAAGCGCACATATTTGACAAGGCTTTCGTAGGAGTTTGGGGGGTTTCCAGGTGTAGATATATGACCCTGGTGGTTGTTTGACCCTCCTTCTGTACTATGAACCTAAAACAGAACTCATGAGAACCCGACTGATCGCCCAAGCACACATATTTGACAAGGCTTTCGTAGGAGTTTGGGGCGTTTCAAGGTATAGATATATGACCCTAGTGGTAGTTTGACCCTTTTTCTGTACCATGAACCCCCCCCAAAACCTTATTATAACCCGACTGATGATCTTTCCTTTCTATATCTTATCTTCCTCTCCCAACGTATCCTTTTTCCTTATTTCACTTTTCTTATCTTCCTTTCTTTTTTTCTTTCTCTTTCCATTCCTTTTTCTCCTTCTTATCCTTTCCCTCCCCTTTTCCTTATTTTTCCTTTATTCACTTCCTCTCCCAACGTATACCTTTTCCTTTTTCTCACTTTTCTTATCTTCCTTTCTGTTGTCTTCCTCTTCCCTTTCCTTTTCTCCCCTTCTTATCCCTTCCCTCCCCTTTTCCTTACCTTTCCTTTATTCACTTCCTTCCCCAACGTATACCTTTTCCTTTTTTTTCACTTTTCATATCTTCCCTTCTTTTTCCTTCCTTTCCATTCCCTCCTCTTGCCTTTCCTTTTCTCCCCTTTTTATCCCTTCCCTCCCCTTATTTTTCCTTCCTTTCCATTCCCTCCGTTTGCCTTTCCTTTTCTCCCCTTTTTATCCCTTCCCTCCCCTTCCTCTTCCTTATGTTTACGTCCTATGTCTTTCCTTCCCTTCCCTTCAATTCCCTTCCTACCCTACTTTACTTTGCCTAACACCCTACCCCAACCACTGTCTCCTTCACTCCCCTTCCCTTACCTTCCCTTCACCCACAACCTCGCCCACCCCAAAACACTGCAACAAACGGTAAAGATAAACAAAAATAGTCACACCTTACGCCCATAACTTCGCCGGGGAAAATGTTAAGAAGTTTATGACGTCTCTCACACCTTCGCTGAGAAAAGAGGAACTGACACGCCAGAGAGAGAGAAGAAGAAGAAGAAGAAGGAGAAGAAGAAGAGGAAGAAGAAGAATACGAACAAGAAGAACAAGAAGAAGAAGAAGAAAAAGAAGAAGAGGAGGAAGAGGTTAATGAAGTAAAAGGAAAAGGAAAAGAAAACGAAAATAAAGAAAAAGGAGAGAGAGAGAGAGAGAGAGAGAGAGAGAGAGAGAGAGAGAGAGAGAGAGAGAGAGAGAGAGAGAGAGAGAGAGAGAGAGAGAGAGAGAGAGAGAGAGAGAGAGAGAGAGAGAGAGACTAGCCACTCATTTCAACTGCCAAAAGAGAGAGAGAAAAAAAAACGTGTTATTTATAGAAGGAAATGGACGCATGAGGAAGAAGAAGTGGAAGAAAAAGAGAAGAGGAGGAGGAGGAGGAGGAGGAGGAGGAGGTGAAAGATGCCGAGAGCGAAAGCAGAGATGAAAGGAGGGATAAGAAGAAAGAAACAAGAGGAGGAGGAGGAAGAGGAGGAGGAGGAGAAGGAGGAGGAGGAGGAGGAGGGTGTATGATGATGATTAAAAAGCCTACGATAAAAGGAAAGAAGATAAGGAAGAGGAAAAAGATAAAGATGAAGAAGGGGAAGAGGAGGAGGAGGAGAAGGAGGGAGAAAAATGATGATAGGGAGGAAGAAAACTTGATGATAGGAGGAAGTGGAAATTGATCGCTTATTTACATATTTTATGAGAGAGAGAGAGAGAGAGAGAGAGAGAGAGAGAGAGAGAGAGAGAGAGAGAGAGAGAGAGAGAGAGAGAGAGAGAGAGAGAGAGAGAGAGAGAGAGAGAGAGAGAGAGAGAGAGAGAGACTAAGGAGAGGAGAAAAAGCAGAGAAGTGAAAGAAAACAAAAAAAATAGTAAAATAAAGAGTGAGAAAGAGATAAAGAAAATAGAGAGGATGAGAAAAATGAAAAAAATAACAAAAGAGAGAGAGAGAGAGAGAGAGAGAGAGAGAGAGAGAGAGAGAGAGAGAGAGAGAGAGAGAGAGAGAGAGAGAGAGAGAGAGAGAGAGAGAGAGAGAGAGAGAGAGAGAGAGAGAGAGAGAGAGAGAGAGAGAGAGAGAGAGAGAGAGAGAGAGAGAGAGAGAGAGAGAGAGAGAGAGAGAGAGAGAGAGAGTATATGTGTAAGAGTATTTTCTATTCCTTTCCTTTCCTTTTCTTTTCATCATCATCATCATCATCATCATCATCATAGAGGTCCTCCTCCTCCTCCTTTCCCCTCTTTCTTTCCTCCACTCTTTCCCTTCTACTTTTCCTCCTCTTTCTCCCTTTCATTCCTACTTCTTCCTATTCCTTCCTTTTCCCTCCCTTACCTATCTCTTTCTCTACCTCCTCCTCCTCCTCTCCTTTTCCTTCCTCCACTTTTCCCTTCTATTTTACCACTTCTTCCTCCCATTCTTCCCTCCCTTTTTCTCTTACTTCACCATCCACTCCTGATCATTCCTCTCCCTTCCCTTACCAATCTCTTTCTCTACCTCCATTCCCTTACCTCCTCCTCCTTTTCCATCTCTCCTTTCTTCACTTTTCCCTTCTACTTTCCCTCTTCCTTCCCTCTTCTTTCTCTTTCTTTCCCATCCACTCCAATTCCTTCTTTTCCCCTTCCCTTTCCCATCTCACTACCGCTACTCCTTTTCCTCCTTTCCTCTCTTTCCCTCTTTTCTCTCCCTTTCCAACCTCTTCTTTTTACTTTCCCATCCACTCCTATTCCTTCCATTAAATTTTCCCTTCCCTTACCTATCTCTCAACCTCCTCTCCTTTACCTCGTCCTCCTCCTACTTCTCCTCTTCACACTGGGGCTTCAGGGCTTGTCATTAGGCTGTACAGGTAAACTCGTGCTACCAGTAATTAACCTCTAGACAGGTACGCCCCAAACTGGAGGCCCACCTTGACAAGTTCCCAAATGTGATCAACTGACGAGGCGAAGTTAAAAATAAAGGAAAAAAAAAAAAGAAAAACACGGAGAGGAAGTGAAAATGAAAGAGTAAATGGTAAAAATGAAGGAAGGGGAAAGAGAAGAGGGAAGAGAAGAAGAGGAAATGGAGAAAAAGAGAAAGAGAAAGAGGGGTGAGAGGGGATGATAAAGAGTAGAGAGAAAAGAGAAAATGGTTGAAAAGGAAGGAAGGAAAAGATAAAAGGAGAGAGACAGAGGGGGAGGGAAGGAAAATAGATGAAGTGTGAGAGAGAGAGAGAGAGAGAGAGAGAGAGAGAGAGAGAGAGAGAGAGAGAGAGAGAGAGAGAGAGAGAGAGAGAGAGAGAGAGAGAGAGAGAGAGAGAGAGAGAGAGAGAGAGAGAGAGAGAGAGAGAGAGAGAGAGAGAGAGAAAACAAGAAAACAAAGGAAAAAAGGGAAGAGCAAGAAAAAGGGAAAATAAAAAAGCAAAAGGAAATAAAAAGAAAACAAGAAAAACAAGATGAGGGAATAGAGGGAAGAGGTAAAAAAAAAAACAATAAAAAAAAGGAAACAAAAAGAAAACAAGAAAAACAAGATGAGGGAATAGAGGGAAGAGGTAAAGAAAAAAAACAAGTAAAAAAAGGAAACAAAAAGAAAACAAGAAAAACAAGATGAGGGGAAAGTGGGTAAAAGTAGGAAATAAAAAGAAAAGAAGAAGAGGGAATAGAGGATAAAAGGAAAAAAAGGAAAATAAAAAAACTAGAAAAAAGAAATAAAAAAGTGGTCATTAAAAAAATCTAAAATATATCTACCAAGAAAAAAAAGAAAAAGAGTAATTAAAGTTTCTGGCTACATAAGTTTGGCCATTATCAGTGTCTATAAATTCTTCCCTTCTTCATTGTTGTTGTTGTTGTTGTTGTTGTTGTTATGGAAAAGTCAGATACTATAAAAAAAAAAAAATCACTACTATACACTTCCATATCTACCTCAATATTCCTCCTCCTCCTCCTCCTCCTCCTCCTCCTCCTCCTCCCTGATTAGCCATTATCATAAAACTAACGGTGGCCAATGAGGTTAATCTGAGCGTATTTTTTTTTTACGTGAAATGAATAAAACTGAAGAGGAGGGAAGGAGGAAGGGGAAGAGATGAAGGAAGAGAAGGGAAGGGAAGGAAGGAATGAAGGAAGGAGGGATGGAATTAGAGATAGGGAAGGTAGAGAGGAAGAAGGAGGAGGATGAGAGAGATGGGAGGATAGAACGGAGAGAAGGAAGGAAAAAAGAAATAAAGAGAAGGAATAAAGAGAAATGGGAGAATATGGTGTAAAAGAAAGAAGGAAAACGAGAAAGAATGAAAGACGAGAAGGGAGATGAAGAAATAAATATTGGAAAAAAGGAAAAAGAGATAAGGGAAGGAGAATTGGAAATAAAAAGAGGGACGAAAAATAAAGGATGAAAAGGAATAAAGAAATGGGTGATAAAAGGGAAGGAGAAGAGAATGGGAGAAAGAGGAAGAGGGAAGGGAAATGGAGAGAGAGAGAGAGAGAGAGAGAGAGAGAGAGAGAGAGAGAGAGAGAGAGAGAGAGAGAGAGAGAGAGAGAGAGAGAGAGAGAGAGAGAGAGAGAGAGAGAGAGAGAGAGAGAGAGAGAGAGAGAAAAAAAGAGCAGAGCTACAGGCCAGGGTGAGGATGTAAGGGAAGGTGAAGGAGAGGGAGGGAGAGAGATGGAGGAAGGGAGGAAGAGGAGAGGGAGGGAGAGAGAGAGAGAGAGAGAGAGAGAGAGAGAGAGAGAGAGAGAGAGAGAGAGAGAGAGAGAGAGAGAGAGAGAGAGAGAGAGAGAGAGAGAGAGAGAGAGAGAGAGAGAGACTATCCACAGTTGACAGTTGACCAATAAACATAGATCAACAAACATACAAACACACACTCTCTCTCTCTCTCTCTCTCTTCCTCCTCTATAACCCTACTGCCCTTACCACTCTCTCTCTCTCTCTCCCCTTATTTTCTCTATTTCTCTCTCTATCTCCATTCCCTTCCCTCCCCCCACACTCTCTCTCTCTCTCACTCTCCCAAATGGTTTATACAAATACAAGAGAAAATTTAATTAGTTTTGGCCTCCTCCCAGATCATCTTGTAACCTGAGAGAGAGAGAGAGAGAGAGAGAGAGAGAGAGAGAGAGAGAGAGAGAGAGAGAGAGAGAGAGAGAGAGAGAGAGAGAGAGAGATTATTCACACCTGGTACACATCCTCGTAATCACACCAATACTCGTTTAGCCTCTCTCTCTCTCTCTCTCGGGTGATATATTATACAAAAATCCTGAGCCACATCATATTTGAATTAGAGAGAGAGAGAGAGAGAGAGAGAGAGAGAGAGAGAGAGAGAGAGAGAGAGAGAGAGAGAGAGAGAGAGAGAGAGAGAGAATTAAGACCAGGTGTTGTCAGTGACGCAGTGCAGTTACCCGAATTCCAAGTCTGAATTCTCTCTCTCTCTCTCTCTCTCTCTCAGCCCCTAGGGAAGGACAGGCAAACACTGCAGCAACAAAGCCAAAAAAAGATCAAATAACACTAGACAAAGCATCCCCCAAACCTAATTCTTCTATCTTATTCTCTCTGTCTAATCATCTTTGTCTCAGGTGTTTTGGGGTTAAAGACTTCGGTCCCAATTATTAAACGTACCGAGCTAACTTTATTACCATCTCCCAATGCCACAGATAGAGCTAACCGGGTTTTCATCAGGGTTATCATATAAAAAAAAAAAAAACCACCCAGAGCCCACTCCCCCCAAAAAACACCCAAAGCCCACTCCCCCCCAAAAAACACCCAAAGCCCACTCCCCCCAAAAAACACCCAAAGCCCACTCCCCCCCAAAAAACACCCAAAGCCCACTCCCCCCCAAAAAACACCCAAAGCCCACTCCCTCCAAAAAAAACACCCAAAGCCCACTCCCAAAAACACCTAAAAACCCCCCAAAAAAAAAAAAAAAAATTAGGGTGATTACTAACCGCACCAGGGTGCTCCGCTAAGCACAACAATTAAACAATGTTATCCTCTCACTCACGACAAGGAAAGACTGAGGAACTGAGGAGTGCTGAGTGACCGGTAGTCAAGCCTTACCCGTTTGTTTCCTGTACAGTACAAATTAACAACCTGTATCAACAGGACCTAAACAAGTGTCTATCCTTCAGATAACACTTCAAACCTTTTGTTTTACCCTTGACTACTTTTTAATTGATTATTTAAATTGATTTACATATAAATACGAGGAATAAACAAAAAATAACCACCCCAAAAAACAAAAGCTCAAAAAAAAAAAATTATAAACCCGTTTTTTTCCCAACCCTGGTTTTTATGGGCGACTTTTCCCGCTCAAGGTGCAGAGGCCGTGTAAACCTATCACTAGGATCACAAGACAGCCCACGAGAATCCCGGCAACTTCCACGAGAGGCTTTTCAAACAGGCAAACCAAGGGGCCGATACGTTTAAAAATACAAGCTTTTGCCACTTGTATATTGCCCTGTGTTTAATAATAATGATAGCAATAATAAAACGAAGAAAGGACACAGTACTGCCAACTCAGTTTTTTCATATTATCAACTTGTAACTCATGGTATCTGTGCACTTCCTTCTTTACCTATTGTACTGTGTTTAATAATAATGATAATAATGATAACAGTAACATAATAAAGAAGTACTACCAACTCAATTTTGTTTCATATTAATAACTTTCCAATCGTTCTAAGAAGTAAACACATTCTGCCTTCCCATCATGAAATATATATTCTTAATTAACTCTATTGCTCGCTCTGCCGGCCGTACTCCAGACATTCCTTCATAAGATTTCTGGTAAAGTTGTCCTGATGAAAACATATTATTTTCCTCTCCTAGCAATAGTTTGGCGCAAATGGACCAAGAAAACACAAATGGAAGTGAAGTACAGTGGGATCTCGCAGCTAACGAGTACTAATAGGTAGCAAAAAGCACACACATAAAGAAAAATATCGTATGTTAGTCCATAAAAATGCTACTCAAGTAAATATGAAAAAGAAGAGGAAAAGAAAACATACATAAGAGGAACATGGCAAGGAAGAGTGAGTGAGTGCGTGAGTGAAGGAGGGAGGGAGGACAGTAAGTAAGGAAGGAAGGAAAGTAAGGAGGAGGAGGTAAAGAATAAAGTACAGAGAAAGGAGAAGGCAGGGCAATGGAGGTAGAAAAGGGAGGAGAATAAAGAAAGGATAGGAGGTAAGGAACACTTTTAGACACACGGTAAGAAAAGAAGGAAGGAAGGAAGGAAGAAAAGTAAGGAGGAGGTAAAGAATAAAGTAGAGAGAAAAGAGGAGGATAAAGAAAGGAATAGGAGGTAAGGAACACTTTTAGACACACGGTAAGGAAGGAAGGAAGGAGAGTAAGGAGGAGGAGGTAAAGAATAAAGTAGAGAGAAAGGAGGAGGATAAAGAAAGGAATGGGAGGTAATCAACACTTTTAGACACACGGGTGAGATGGAGGAGGTAAAGAAGGAGAGGGAGGACAGAGTAGGTTAGAGGGGAAACATCTATTATTGTTCATTATTTCTCCCATTTAATTCCTCCCTTCGCTAGGCCTCCGCGCGCCTTAGAAACTCTCCCTTTAGGCCTTGTGGGTGCCGCTTTTTTTTTTTTTTAGGGGGAAGAAAAGTGAGTTGGATGAATAGAGACGAATAGAGAAAGATAATGTTGTTAGTGTGTGTGTGTGTGTGTGTGTGTGTGTGTGTGTGTGTGTGTGTGTGTGTGTGTGTGTGTGAATGGATTGGTCTATGGTGTGTTTACTGCTTCCTCCTCCGCCCCCTCACT
This sequence comes from Eriocheir sinensis, assembly GCF_024679095.1. Taxonomy (NCBI): domain Eukaryota; kingdom Metazoa; phylum Arthropoda; class Malacostraca; order Decapoda; family Varunidae; genus Eriocheir; species Eriocheir sinensis. The sequence goes on along the minus strand of NC_066526.1, from coordinate 21,540,178 downwards.
CCCCCCCCCCCCCACCTCTCTCTCTCTCTCTCTCTCTCTCTCTCTCTCTCTCTCTCTCTCTCGTTAGAGAGAGAGAGAGAGAGAGAGAGAGAGAGAGAGAGAGAGAGAGAGAGAGAGAGAGAGAGAGAGAGAGAGAGAGAGAGAGAGAGAGAGAGAGAGAGAGAGAGAGAGAGAGAGAGAGAGAGAGAGAGAGAAGAGGAGAAGATGAAAAGAGGGAAAAGAAGGATGAGAAAAGAAGAGAAGAGAAGAGAAGAGAGAGAGAGAGAGAGAGAGAGAGAGAGAGAGAGAGAGAGAGAGAGAGAGAGAGAGAGAGAGAGAGAGAGAGAGAGAGAGAGAGAGAGAGAGAGAGAGAGAGAGAGAGAGAGAGAGAGAGAGAGTAATGGAGGGCCGTGCTGGTTCTATTAATACTACTGTTCGCCTTGAGCCTCACAATTAATTATCAAAAGAAAGAAATTAAAAAAAAAAAAAAAAAAAACTAAGACTCCATTTTCTCCCTTTTATACCAATCTACTTTTTCTTCCTCCCTCCCTCCCTTCCTGCTTCACTCCCTCCTCCTCCTCCTTCTCCTCCTCTTCCTAGTTTTAACATAATGTCTCTCTTTCCTATACTTTATTTCCTCTTTCCCTCCAGCCCCATCATCATCATCATCATCATCTCATCCTTCTCCTTCTCCTCCACCTTCTCCTATTCTTCCTCCTCTTCCATTCTTTTCAACACTTTTGGAGAGACGGGTGGATGGGACGGAGGAGGTAAAGAAGAAGGTACTGGGAGGGAACGTAGGGAAAGGGAGGGAAAAGAGAATGAGAAAAGGAAATGAGAATGGAAGATAGTAAGGGAGAGGAGATAGGAAACGGACACGAAAGTAAGGATGAGATGGTAAAGGGGAGGAGGAGGAAAAGGAGGAGGAGGCAGGATAATGGAGGTAGGAAAAGGATGGTAAGGGAAGGAATAGGAGGTAAAGGAGGATGAGGAGGGAGAGAGGAAGAAATAGGAGAGGGAGAGGGAAAGAAGAGGAGAAGTAAGGAAGAGGAAGTGGAGGAAGAAAAGAAAGGGTAAGGAGGAAACAAACTTAGAAAGGGGAGAGGTTAAGGAAGAGGAGATAGAGAAAGGGAAGGAGAAAGTGAAGGAAGGAAAAGAGGGAAAAGAAGGAATATGATAAAAAAAGATTATGCGAAGGCAATAATAATAATAATAATAATAATAATAATAATAATAATAATAATAATAATAACAACCATAACAATAAAAATAATAATAATAGTAATAATAATAACAATAATAATAATAATAATAATAATAATAATAATAATAATAATCATAGTAATATAATAATAATAATAGTAATAATATTAATAGTACAAGAAAGTGACTCTAAGATCAGGTATTCATGGGCACATTAATCTTACGAGCAATTTCCTTTGGCTAAATTATATTCTCTCTCTCTCTCTCTCTCTCTCTCTCTTCATTGTCCAGTTTTCGTCTTAATCCATTTTTTTCTCTGCATCTTCTTTTTCTTTCCTCTCCTTTCCTTTTCCACTCCTACCTGTCATTTTTTTTCTTTTTTTCCTCCTTTCTTTCATCCTCCATTTCTTTTCCTCTGATTTTCTGTTCTCATTCCATTTGTCTGTCTGTTTGCCTCTCTCTCTCTCTCTCTCTCTCTCTCTCTCTCTCTCTCTCTCTCTCTCTCTCTCTCTCTCTCAAACACACACACACACACACACACACTGACCCATTTCCTCTTTCCTCAATATATATCTTTCGCGCCTAACCCGTTAATAGGAGGAGGAGGAGGAGGAGGAGGAGGAGGAGAAGTAGCCAAGTGGGTCAGGTCACTGGGTTGAGGTTAGGTCAGGTCAGCGGGACTCGAAATAGTGGTCAGTTTGTGGTATTAATCAATGTATGTCATTTCAGGGCGAGAGAGAGAGAGAGAGAGAGAGAGAGAGAGAGAGAGAGAGAGAGAGAGAGAGAAGGGGGGGAGGAGGAGAAAGGTTGTCAAGAAGAGGAGTAATTAGTCTCTCTCTCTCTCTCTCTCTCTCTCTCTCTCTCTCTCTCTCTCTCTCTCTCTCTCTCTCTCTCTCTCTCTAATATCAATAATAGGGAAATAGAGAGAAAGGAAAATTAAGTAACTGTCAATACTCTCTCTCTCTCTCTCTCTCTCTCTCTCTCTCTCTCTCTCTCTCTCAGACCATCATGTATAAACTATTGGGTCAGGTTCTTATGTCACTCTCTCACTCACTCACTCTCTCTCTCTCTCTCTCTCTCTCTCTCTCTCTCCGGCAAAGTGAAATAAACAAGATGCAAATACAAGACTACTGCAGATTGAGGGATTTAAAGAAGAGGAAGAAGAGGAGGAGGAGGAGGAGGAGGAGGAGGAAGAGGAAGAAGACAAACGAGGAGGATCAGGAGAGGCGAGGAAGCTGATGAAAGGAGGCAGTGAAGTAAGAGAAGGAATAAAAAGGAGGAAAAAGGAAGACATGTGGAAATTGATGTAACTAAGAAAGAGGAAGAGAGAGGAAAGAGAATAAAGGAGGAAGAAAAATATAAAAAGGAAGAATTGAAACAGAGAAACGAAAGAAGGGATAATAATAATAATAATAATAATAATAATAATAATAATAATAATAATATGAAGATAAGGAAGTAAAAGAGGAATAAGAAGGGAAGAGAAGAAAGAGCGTGAAAGAGAAGAGACTGAGGTAAAGAATAAAGGAGGAAGGAAAGGAAGCTAAAGGAAATGAAAGAAGGAATGGAAGCAGAAAAAAAGAAATAAAGGAAGAGGAAAAAGAAGAAGAGGAGGAAGAAGAAGAATGCAAACAAAGGGAAGATGATGGATGGCTTTTAATACCAACGTTTATTTAGAGAAGAGAAAGAAGGAAGAAGACGAAAGGAAGAGAAAAAGAGAAGGAACGGACTAAGAATAATGACAATAATAAAAGAAGAGAAGACGAAAAGGAAGAAAAAAAGGGAAGATGAAAGACTAGACGTTAACATATATAAGGAAGAGGGAGAGGAGAAGAAGGAGAAAGAAAGTGAATAGAAGAAAAATGAGATAATAAGAGGGAACAAAAGAGGAAAGAGAGATAAGGAAAGGAAAAAAAAGAGCGAAAAAGAGCGAGAGAGAGAGAGAGAGAGAGAGAGAGAGAGAGAGAGAGAGAGAGAGAGAGAGAGAGAGAGAGAGAGAGAGAGAGAGAGAGAGAGAGAGAGAGAGAGAGAGAGAGAGAGAGAGAGAGAGAGAGAGAGAGAGAGAGAGAGAGAGAGAGAGAGAGAGAGATGGAGAGGATGCTTATGTCAGTGATTTCCATGCGACCTTTTTTCGAGACGCGGCGTAAAGAAGAGAAAAAAAATGACAAGTAAATATTTTTCGACATTGGATTTTCCACGAGTTTTTGAAAAGTTGATGAAGGGAAGAAAGGAGGGAGGGAGGGAGGAGAGAGGGGTGCATTATATAGGAAGACAGGAAGAGCGGAGAAAGTAAGGGTAGAAAGGGAGGAGAAAGTGAATGCGAGGGAGGAAATAGGGAGGAGAGAAGAAGGGATAATGATGAGAAAGGAAGTAATGGAGAAAGGGAGAGAAAGAGAGGAGGAGAGAAGGGAAAGAGAGGAGAGACAGAAAGGAAGGGAGGAAAACCGGAGAAAGGAGTTAGGTAAGAAGGAAGAGAAAGAAAGAAAGAAAAAAGGAAAAAGGGAGAAAGGATAAAGGGAGGTGAGAAATAGGAGAAAGGAAGGGAAAAGGGGGTAGAGGAAAAGAGATAGAGAGGAACGGAGGAAAATACTGAGGGAGAAGAAAGAAAGCAGAGGAGGAAAAAGAAAGGAAAAGGGAAAAAAAGTAGGAGAATAAAGGAAGGGAGAAAGGAAAAGAGGAAAAATTAAAAAAGGAAGAATGGATGAGAAGAAAAATAGAGGAAGGGAAAAAGAGGAAAGGGAGACCAAATCACCCACCCACCAAAACCACCACCACCACCACCACCACAATCCATCTGTTTTGAATATGAATAGAAGAAATCTTAGTCAGTCTCTCTCTCTCTCTCTCTCTCTCTCTCTCTCTCTCTCTCTCTCTCTCTCTCATACACAGTGAAAAGTGGGAGTTATTTGCCGTAGGTTTTTGTGAATGTATGTTTGTATAGGAGAGAGAGAGAGAGAGAGAGAGAGAGAGATTATTGCCGCGTGATGTTGATGATATCGAACTTTGAAAGATTGCCTCCCCTCCAGCGCCTCTCTCTCTCTCTCTCTCTCTCTCTCTCTCTCTAATGAGCAGGAGGAGGAGGATGGATGATGTGGAGGAGGAGGAGGAGGAGGAGGAGGAGGAGGCCTGTTATAATCTATCGTCTGTTAGTACCCTCAGAACGAACTCTAGTTCCTCTTTTCTTCTCTTCCTTTCATCTTCCCCTCCTCCTCCTCCTCCTCTTCCTCCTCCTCATGTCCTCTTTTATTCCTCCTCCTACATCTCTCTTCATCTTCCCAATGTCTTCTTTTATTCCCCATAATCTTCTTTTATCCTTCCTTCTTTCTTTTTTATTTATTTCTCTCTCGTAATAATTATTCTCCGTTCACTGATCTCTCTCTTTCCTAATTCCTCTTCCTCCTCCTTCTCTTCCTTCTTTCTTCCTCTTCCTCCTCCTTCTCTTCCTTCTTTCTTCTTCTTCCTCCTCCTCTTCCTCTTACGTATTTTTACTTTTTCTTATTTTCAGCTCCTCCTACTCTCCATCTTCTCTTCCTCTTACTGTGCTTCCTTCTTCTTCCTCTTCCTCTTCCTCTTCCTCTTCCTCATACACATTTTTACTTTCTCTCATCTTCATATCCTCCTACACTACATCTTCTCCTTCCTTTTCTTCTTCATTTTTTACTTCCTTCTTTTTTTCTTCTTCTTCCCCCTCCTCTTCCACTTATACTTTTTTTATTGTATCTGATCCTCCTTCATCCTCCCTCGCACGCTCCTCCTCCTCCTCCTCCGCAACCAACTAAACTAACAACTCTCCCGGAGGAGGTCAATTTATCTGGATTCCTTAGGGCGAGATACAGCTCTCTCTCTCTCTCTCTCGGCGGCGATTGGAAAGGGAGAACAAAGAAAAACGAGTAAGAAAAAAATACATATAAACAATAATAATAACAATAATAATAATAATAATAATAATGATAAAAAAAAATAATAATAAAGTTGCCTTCAACATAGTTCCCCCTTGAATAATCGTCATATATAACCATTAATAACCCTTCCATTCAAGGCTTATAATGAACACCTAAAGGAAACCCAGAACGAGAGAGAAAGAGACGAAAAAAAAAAAAAAATCCAAGAAAAATGTGAATGCCACCCCTTGAAAAAAGAATGCGAGCAATATATTTGTGTGTCGGCCCTTGAAAAATGGCTCCCCTTAGCATGTATCAGCCTCTCTATGTAGGAATGAAGACCGGCCTCAATGTATCACGGGAATTAGGAATAGGAATGGACACAGCAGAAGGAATGGTGGAAAAGAGAGAGATAGATAGAACAGACAGAGATAGATATAATAGGGAAAGATAGACGAATAGAGAAGGAAAAAAAAGTTAAATAGACTGTAAGATAAAGATAGATAGAAAGATACAAAAGAAAAAAGAAAGAAGTGACAGAAAGATAGAATGATAGATGTATATATATATATATATATATATATATATATATATATATATATATATATATATATATATATATATATATATATATATATAGAGAGAGAGAGAGAGAGAGAGAGAGAGAGAGAGAGAGAGAGAGAGAGAGAGAGAGAGAGAGAGAGAGAGAGAGAGAGAGAGAGAGAGAGAGAGAGAGAGAGAGAGAGAGAGAGAGAGAAAGGGGATAAAAGGAAAGAGAGGGAGGGAGAGGGTCATTCCATTCATATATCATCTGTATTGAGAGAGAGAGAGAGAGAGAGAGAGAGAGAGAGAGAGAGAGAGAGAGAGAGAGAGAGAGAGAGAGAGAGAGACATAAAAAATCGCCCGTATTAAGAGGGACACAAGGTTGGGTCTTTATGTAACATGTTTCCCATTTTTTCTTCTCTTTTTTTCTTCTTCTTCCCTTTATCATGAAGACGAGATCGACCCCACTTTACTTCCCGCGCGCGCGTGTGTGTGTGTGTGTGTGTGTGTGTGTGTGTGTGTGTGTGTGTGTGTGTGTGTGTGTGTGTGTGTGTGTGTGTGTGTGTGTGTGTGTGTGTGTGTGTGTGTGTGTGTGTGTGTGTGTGTGTGTGTGTGTGTGTGTGTGTGTGTGTGTGTGTGTGTGTGTGTGTGTGTGTGTGTGTGTGTGTGTGTGTGTGTGTGTGTGTACTACTACTACTACTACTACTACTACTACTACTACTACTACTACTACTACTACTTCCACTACTACTAGTACTACTACTACTACTACTACAACCATTACTGTTATCACCTCGTCTGTAGTTTCCAATAATCTCTCTCTCTCTCTCTCTCTCTCTCTCTCTCTCTCTCTCTCTCTCTCTCTCTCTCTCTCTCTCTCATACATTTCCTAAGGATGAAAAAATCCTTATCTACAATTTCTCCCATTTCACCGCCACCTCCTCCTCCTCCTCCTTCTCTTCCTGCTGATGATAATATTTTCCTCCTCTCCCTCTTCCTCCTGTTCTTTAACCTTCTGCTCTATCGTCTCCTCCTCCTCCTCCTCCTCCTCTTCCTGCGTCATCGCTTTTCCATCCTACAAGACTGCTTCCTCCTATTCTTCATCCTTTACCTCTTAATGCTCCTTCTCCTCCTCCTCTCCCTCCTCCTCCTCCTGCTAGTCCATGTTTCCATGTTTCCCTCCCATTGCTATTCCGTTACCTCCCACTGTTCTAACCTCCTCCTCCTTCACCTCCTCCTCCTCCTTCATTTTTTTTTTCCCAGTACCTGCTCCTTCACCTCCTCCTCCTCCTCCTTCTCCTCGATCGACTATACATACATTTTTTTCCTCTCAACTTCCCCCTCAAGAAAAAGAAAAAAAAACACTACAGGAACGGCCCTTCACTCAAACATGGCGCCCTTGCTCGGTTAGTCTGTCTGTTCCCTCGGACGAAAACAATAAGAAACCGTCGATATATGATTGTGCTTTCTCTTTTTTTTTTTTCTTCTCCGAATTAGGTTAGGGAAGGGAAGTGAAGGAAAGGGAGGGGAAGGGATAAGAAGAGAAGGGAGGGGATGGGATAGGAAGAGAAGGGAGGGGAAGGGGAGGGAAGGGATGGGAAGGTTAGGGAAGGGGAGGAAAGGGAAGGGAAGGGATGGGAAGAGAAAGGAGATGAAGGGGAGGGAAGGTTAGGGAAGGGAAGGTTAGGGAAGGGAAGGGAAAGGAGGAGAAGGAAAGGGAAAGGACAGGAAGGGAAGGGATGGGTTGGGTTTGGAAGGGAAGTTTAAGGTAAGGGAAGGGAAAGGGAGGGAAGGTTAGGGAAGGGAGGGGAAGGGAAAGGAAGGGAAGAAAAAGGAAGGAAAAGGAAAGGAGGAGAAGGGAAAAAAAGGGATGCTCAGTTGAGGTTACGTGGGTTAGGTTAGGTTAGGTAAGGTTAGGGAAGGTAAAGTAAGGTAAGGTAATGAAAGGAAAGGTAAGGGCAGGGAAGGTAAGGTTAGGTTAGCTTGGGTTTACTTTAGTAGGTTAGGTAAAGTAAGGTAAGGTAAGGTAAAGCGAGGTAAAGTTAGGTAAAGTAAGGAAAGATAATTCAAGGTAAAGTAAAGATAGGTAAGGTAAGGTAAGGTAAAGCGAGGTAAAGTTAGGTAAAGTAAGGAAAGATAAGGCAAGGTAAAGTAAAGTTAGGTAAGGTAAGCTTAGGTAAAGCGAGGTAAAGTTAGGTAAAGTAAGGAAAGATAAGGCAAGGTAAAGTAAAGATAGGTAAGGTTAAGTTAGGTAAGTTCAGGTTAGGTAAAGAATAATAAGGTAAGACAAGGTATAATAAGGTAAGGAAAGGAAGGTAAGAAAAGGCAAAAGAAGGTAGAGTAAGGTTAGGTTAGGTCAGGTCAGGTTAGGTTAGTCTTCGGCAGGCCAGGTCGGGAAAGGTCGAAGTGATATATTAACCATTTCTTTACATTTATCTTCCCATCTCCATCGGCGAGGTCAGCTGTATCGATGGGAGGTGCTGATAGGGGAGAAAAGGGAGATGAGGGGAGGAGAGGGTGTGAGGGTGCTTGAGGAGGAGGAGGAGGAGGAGGAGTGGGTAAAGGGAGAGGGGAAAGAGGAATGGCGGATGAAGGTTTGATGATGGAGCAAGCAAGGAGGAGGAGGAGGAGGAGGAGGAGGAGGTGATGGAGGTATAAGAGGTGGAAGAAGGAAAGCTGGTAGAGGTTGATCTCTCTCTCTCTCTCTCTCTCTCTCTTTCTTTTATATTATCTCTATATCTATATTTATCTCTTTTACTCTCACCCTCTCTCTCTCTCTCTCTCTCTCTCTCTCTCTCTCTCTCTCTCTCTCTCTCTCTCTCTCTCTTGAGAGAGAGAGAGAGAGAGAGAGAGAGAGAGAGAGAGAGAGAGAGAGAGAGAGAGAGAGAGAGAGAGAGAGAGAGAGAGAGAGAGAGAGAGAGAGAGAGAGAGAGAGAGAGAGAGAGAGAGAGATAGAGAGAGAGAGAGAGAGAGAGAGAGAGGAGGAGGAGGAGGAGGAGGAGGAGGAGGCTAGTAGTGGGCGAAGAAGGAAATGCGTATGGAGGAGGAGGAACAAGAAGCAGAGGAGGAGGAGGAGGAGGAGGAGGAGGAGGAGGAGGAAGTGGTAATGGAGGAAGCTTTCTATGGAGAGAGAAAGGAAGGGAGAAACGCTTTATATTTTCCTTCATGAGCCATAATACCATCTCTCTCTCTCTCTCTCTCTCTCTCTCTCTCTCTCTCTCTCTCTCTCTCTCTCTCTCTCTCTCTCTCTCTCTCTTCCAAATTGTATAACCTTTTTAAGATTCCTTTTGCGTTCCTTACTTTTTTTTTTACCATTTCTTCACTTCTTATGACATTCTTACCCTCCATACGGTTCGAAGGCGTATGAATTAATGTTTATAATGATCCTAGTCTCGTATTAATTCTCTATGACAAGGTAGTTCATAAGCGACACAAGTTTAATCTTTTCCTCGTAACATTACATTTCCATCACTCTCTATTCTTGGCCTGTCAGGAATTCCATAAGACCGTAAATTAATACTTACAGTGTTTACGATTTCGTGTGTAGTAATTCTCTATAGCACGGTAGTTTATATGCGACACAAGTTTAATCTTTTCCTCGTAACATCACACCTCTATCACTCTCTATTCTTAGCCTGTCAGGAGTTCCATAAGACCGCGAATTAGTAATGCCATTGTTTATGATTTCGTGTGTAGTAATTCTCTATACCGCGTTAGTTCATAAGCGGCACAAGTTTAATCTTTTCCTCGTAACATCATATTTCTATCACTCTCTCTATTCTTGGCCTGTCAGGAATTCCATAAGATCGTAAATTTGTACTGCCAGTGTTTATGATTTCGTGTGTATCAATTCTCTATGACACGGTAGTTTATAAGCGACACAAGTTTGATCTTTTCCTCGTAATATCACATCTCTATCACTTTCTCTATTCTTAGCCTGTCAGGAGTTCCATGAAATCGAAACTTATTGCTGCCAGTGTTTACGATCTCGTGTGTAGTAGCGATACAGGTTTGGCCTTTTCTACGCATCAGGCATCAGGCCGTCAGAGTTCCACAAGGCCCGTCAATAGTACCGCCAGTGCTTATAAAGACCCCATAATTGTAATAAGTTTTCTATATTACGTTAAGTTAAAAGCGACACAAGTTTAATATGTTTCTTCACTCTTTTACATTTCTTCAGGAGTTCACAAGGCCATGAACAGTAGCGGCAGTGTTTACAAAGAGCTTATTCATATAGTACGTTCCTTATATGACATGAGCTCCAAAGGAAGACAAGTTTAATATTTTTCTACGTATCTTTACATATCTTTAACCTGTCCGGAGTTCCACACGGCCATGAACAGTAGCGGCAGTGTTTACAAAGAGCTTATTTATATAGTACGTTCCTTATATCACATTAGCTTATAAGGAAGACAAGTTTAATATTTCTCTACGTATCTTCATACCTTCAACCTGTCCGGAGTCCACAAGGCCATGAACAGTAGCGGCAGTGTTTACAAAGAGCTTATTCATATAGTACGTTGCTTATATCACATTAGCTAATAAGGAAGACAAGTTTAATATTTTTCTACGCATCTTTACATATCTTCAACCAGTCCGGAGTTCCACAAGGCCATGAACAGTAGCGGCAGTGTTTACAAAGAGCTTATTCATATAGTACGTTCCTTATATCACATTAGCTAATAAGGAAGACAAGTTTAATATTTTTCTACGCATCTTTACATATCTTCAACCAGTCCGGAGTTCCACAAGGCCATGAACAGTAGCGGCAGTGTTTACGAGCTCGTGTGTGTAATGCATCCCCTGTGGACACGTTTTCCGGGCATTAGCGGGGCGAGGCGAGGACGGAGGGAGCGTGTTGGCCCTCACATCAAGGCTTTAATCCGCGACTTAATGCCCACGCTGCCTTGAGCCAGTTACCCGCTCACACCACACACACACACACACACACACACACACACACACACACACACACACACACGATAGCTCAATGGATAAAGCTCTGCGCTGCCAGGTGTGGTGTGTGAAGGTTCCCAGAGATCGACTATACTGAACTTCCTCTTGTCGGGCGGGTGCTTGCTGGCGATGACGAGTCCAACACATGATCAAGCCGTGGGTGAATTACACACAAAAACGCCCTCTTATCTTTATTCTTTTTTTATTGACTTTTCGTTTTTTATTCCTTGATTTTGTTTTTTTCTTTTTCTAAATATGTGGTAATGTGTTGCTTATTTGTTTTCATTTAACCTTTTTCTTTACTTTTGCTGCTTCCTTCCTTCTTTCCCTTCTTTTCTCCTTTCTTCCTATCGATCTACCTATCTCATTTGTTAGTTTTTCTTTTCTCTCATTCTTTCATTCTCTATTATTTAAGTTATAATCAGGACGGTCAGTTCCCTTCGTTCTTTCCCCACTCAGCTTTATATAACTAAGCGCATTTTCCACATCTTCCCTGTAACAAAACCGCGACTTCTTTATCTTCCTCGTAGCTTAAAAATATCTCGCCGTCCCTGTTTGTTTTATGCTAAGACTTATTTCCTGACATTACTTATTTAACTTTCCTCCCAGCTTAAAAATATCTCCTTGCCTCTATTTGTTTGATGCTAAAGACTTATTTTGTGACACTAATTCTTAAACTTTCCTCCCAGCTTAAAAATATCTCCTTGCCTCTATTTGTTTGATGCTAAAGACTTATTTTGTGACACTAATTCTTTAACTTTCCTCCCAGCTTAAAAATATCTCCTTGCCGCTATTTGTTTGATGCTAAAGACTTATTTTGTGACACTAATTCTTTAACTTTCCTCCCAGCTTAAAAATATCTCCCTGCCTCTATTTGTTTTATGCTAAAGACTTATTTCCTGACGCTACTTGTTTACTTTCCTCCCACCTTAAAAAATATCTCCCTGCCTCTATTTGTTTTATGCTAAAGACTTATTTCCTGACGCTTCTTGTTTACTTTCCTCCCAGCTTAAAAATATCTTCTCGTCCATATTTGTTTTATGCTAAAGACTTATTTCCTGCCGCGACTCTCCCCCGAGGTGGCTCCGGACCAAGATAAATGCCCCAGAAACGAGCCTTATATGTTCTAGTCCAGGGAGGCGCCGCGAGCAATATATTAGTTAGCCTCGAAATATAGGGGGGACGTGACGCAATATCCCTCATCTCACACACACACACACACACACACACACACACACACACACACACACACGTAGTAACAATGAAAACTTATACATAGAAAAAAGTTTAATCCGTTCCCCGATATTATAAAAAAAAAGCCAGAATTTCGTTTGTTTTCTTTACCTGATTCACACTCAAGAAAATAAGAAAATAAATGGCTAAGAAAACAAAACACCTTAATTACGAAATCCTTCAGGAAAAAAAAAGCACATAAGTAAATAAAAACCAGTAAAAAAAAAAAAAAATAGATATATATATATATATATATATATATATATATATAAATATATATATATATATATATATATATATATATATATATATATATATATATATATATATATATATATATATAAAATTCACAAATATCTCTGACGAAAGACCCCGAAATAGCTTACCTTTAAAACACACACACACACACACACACACGGGGACTGATCTAATAGCCACATAAAGGCGGCCAATCAATAACAATTCACCTTGATTAATGGAAGAAAGGAACACCTGACAAAAGCTTTAGAGGCGACGGCGAAAACGAGGTGTTGGAGGTGGTGGAGAAGAGAAGGAGGAGGAGGAGGAGGAGGAGGAGGAGGAGGAGGAGGAGGAAGAAGAGTTGGAGGAATAGGTAGGAGAGGAGGAGGAGAAGGAGAAGGAAATGACGAAGACAAATAAAGAATAGGAAAAATAAGGACGAGGAGGAGGAAACATGGAAATGCAGGCAACAGAAAGCCTATTGGCTCATTGCGAGGCCCGCTCTGGTGATTTAATCTGCTCGACCGCCACTTGGGGCTTGAGGAGCAGATGAAAGCACCTCGTCATTCAGTTTACTCCCGACGCAGCGAAATGACGGTCGATTCTATATTTGAAGGAGCTGATGGTATTCGCATTTACTACTTCAGAGGGAAGATTGTTCCAGTGGCGGATGACTCGGTTTGAAAAGAAACTCCTTCCAATGTCTGTGTTACATCGACTCGACTGAATGGGTAAACCGTTATTTCTAGTTCTTGAGTTGGTTTGCAGTTCAAAGAATTTGGAGTAATCGACGTTATTGAACTTTTTCAGGTACTTGAAGACTTGAATCATATCCCCTCGTAGGCGTCTTTTCTCCAATGTAAAGAGATTGAGTCGCTTGAGTCGTTCCTCGTACGGTTGAGCCCTTAAGGTTGGAATCATCTTCGTGGCGCGTCGTTGAATCCTTTCCAGTAAATCAATATCCTTTCTGTAATTAGGAGACCAGAACTGTACTGCATACTCGAGGTGCGGTCTATCTAATTGGAATATTATTATACAAAGATAGCATCACGTCTGGCGTTTTACACTCGAAGTTCCTCGCTATGAACCCGAGCATAGTGTTGGCTTTGTTATATGCTTTTTTTTACAGTGATTCGCGTGTTTCAGGTCACTGCTGATAGTGACTCCAAGATCCTTTTCCTCCTGCATCGCCTGAAGAGGTTTCCCATTCATGATGTATGTGTGGTTATATTTTGGGACCCAATGTGCATGACTTTGCATTTGTCAACATTAAAGAACATTTGCCACTTTTCCGACCATTCCCTCCCAAGAAAGGGAGGAAAAGGACGACGATGAGGGGGAAGAGGACGAATAGGAGAAGGAGGAAGAGGAGAAGGAAATGACGAAGAAAAGGAATAAAGAAAAGGAAAAAAAAAGGGATGAAGATGATAAGAATGAGGATAAGGAAGAAGAGGAAGAAGAGGAAGAGGGCGAATAAAAAGAATAAAAAGGAAAAATGAGGCTGAAGAAAGGAAGAAAAGGATGATGAAGAGGAAGAATAAAAAGAAAGAGGGATAGAAAGGAGAAGAGGAGTAGACAGTGTTGTTGTTGTTGTTGCTGTTGATGGTGTTGACATACTTTACTTTCACACACAAAACACTCATCAATAAAGCAATACTCCCCCCCTCTCTCTCTCTCTCTCTCTCTCTCTCTCTCTCTCTCTCTCTCTCTCTCTCTCTCTCTCTCTCTCTCTCTCTCTCTCACCCGCCTTTTCCAGGTTTCACATTAAAGACAGTCCAGGTGAGAGAGAGAGAGAGAGGTAGTAACAGTAGTAATAATAATAATACGACCACCACCTCCACCAATAATAATAATAATAATAATAAAAATAATAATAATAATGATAATAATAATAGTAATAACAATGATAATAATAATGATGATAACACTGAAAGATCCCAATATTACACACAGCAACGCACAATAATCTAATTTAACCGACCATAATCTAATAAACGTAGTAATTACTCATATTTTTATCCACGTCATAATATTTTTCACCACCACTACTACTACTACTACTACTACTACTACTACTACTACTACTATATTACTACTACTACTACTACTGTCAACGTCGCTTCTATTATTGCTACCACCACAAAAACTATTAAGAAGAAAGTTTGAAAGAAAGAAAGAAAGAAAAGGAAGGAAGGAAAGAAAGAAAAATGAAGGAAAAGAAACCACACTGACTACTATTTCCACTACCACTCCTCCTCCTCCTCCTACTACTACTACTACTATTCTCCTCGTTCTTTTCCTCCTCCTACTATGACCACTACCACCACACCATCACTACTTCTACTACGACTACTACTACCACTACTACTACTAAAGCTACTACTATTCACCTCGTTCTTTTCCTCCTCCTACTATAACCACTACCACTACACCATCACTACTTCTACTACTACTACTACTACTACTACTACTACGACTACTATTACTACTACTACTACTACTACCACCACCACCACCACCACAAAACGAAACCCTTAAGATGCTCCACATTTACCTGGTGAGAGAATGGTCAGGTGTTCTTCGCCTCTCTTAGTGACCACAGGTAAAGGAAAGGGACCCCAAGTGTGTGTGTGTGTGTGTGTGTGTAAATCACCACTGCCTGATCACGAGTTGGACTCGCTTTCGCCAGCAGGTACCCTCCCGCCGTGAGCAAGTGCTCATTATCGTCAATCTCTGGGTACTGCCAGGACCACACACACCACACACCCCATCACCCTTGCTCAAGGGGGGACAGTAACCACTCCTAGTCAACGGAAAGAATCCGGCCTGAGCAGGGCTCGAACCGCCGCCTGTTTGACCGTGAAGCCTTGCAGCGTGGCGCTCTAACCGACTGAGCTACCGGAGCGGTGTGTGTGTGTGTGTGTGTGTGTGTGTGTGTGTGTGTGTGTGTGTGTGTGTGTGTGTGTGTGTGTGTGTGTGTGGACATGACTGGCGTGAATGTGATAAATGGACGAATTAATCTCTCTCTCTCTCTCTCTCTCTCTCTCTCTCTCTCTCTCTCTCTCTCTCTCTCTCTCTCTCTCTCTCTCTCTCTCTCTCCCGCACCTCTCCCCCTCCCCGACTGACTTTCTTATTATGGATAGGCCTTAATGAAAACCTTGTTAACTCTCTCTCTCTCTCTCTCTCTCTCTCTCTCTCTCTCTCTCTCTCTCTCTCTCTCTCTCTCTCTCTCTCTCTCTCTCTTAAACCACGCATAGGCCTTGATTACAACCTTATTAACATGCTCTCTCTCTCTCTCTCTCTCTCTCTCTCTCTCTCTCTCTCTCTCTCTCTCTCTCTCTCTCTCTCTCTCTCTCTCTCTCAAACCACGCATAGGCCTTGATTACAACCTTATTAATATTCTCTCTCTCTCTCTCTCTCTCTCTCTCTCTCTCTCTCTCTCTCTCTCTCTCTCTCTCTCTCTCTCTCTCTCTCTCTCTCTCTCTCTCTCTCTCTCTCTCTTTTGTGAGGTCACGCAGCCCCCATCAGAGGAGGTCAAGAGTCATTGAGGACACAGTGCCAATTAAAGACAAGGGCCTCTCACCCACCGCCAGAGGGCCACAGCAGAGGCCGACACCGGGGTTCGAACCTTGATGCTGTGGCTGGGTGGCTGGAGGTATAGGATGGAGGGGGATAAGGAGATGAGGGGAGGAGAGAGGATTGGGATAGGGATTGAATGGGAAGGAGAGGGAAAAGGTTAGGAAAGGGAAGGTAAGGAGTGAGGAAAGTGAGGTGAGGGAAGGGAAGGGAAGGGAAGGAAGGAAAGGGGGGGGGGGGAACGAAAGGTAAGGAAACGGAGGGAAGGGAAAGGAAAGGAGAAGAAAGTGAAGGTAAGGAAAGGGAGGGGAGGTATGGGAAAGGGAAGCAAAGGAAAGAGGAGGAAAGTGAGGGATTGGAAAGAGATGGATTAGGAAAGAAGTAAAAGAAAGAAAACACGACGGACAAACTAATTTATATACATACCATCACACACACACACACACACACACACACACACACACACACACACACACACACACACACATTTCGACGGACGAGGTTCTTCTCCCTTTCTTCTTCCTTGTCTTCTGCTTCCTCCTCCTCCTCCTACTCGGGAAGGTTCATCTTGAGGTGAAGTGGAGGAAACGACACAATACCCCTCCTCTCTCTCTCTCTCTCTCTCTCTCTCTCTCTCTCTCTCTCTCTCTCTCTCTCTCTCTCTCTCTCTCTCTCTCTCTTCATCTTACTGTGGCTAATTTTCCTTCTTGTACTCGCTTCCTCTTCCATCTTCTCTCTTTCTCTCTCCTAACTGTCCCCCATTACTCTTCCTCCCTCCCTCCCTCATTATCTCTCTCTCTCTCTCTCTCTCTCTCTCTCTCTCTCTCTCTCTCTCTCTCTCTCTCTCTCTCTCTCTCTCTCTCTCTCTCTCTCTCTCCCCCTCAAGGCTTTCCTCCCGTATCTTCCTTTTCCTCCCCATTAAACTCCCCATTTCAGCCTCTCTCTCTCTCTCTCTCTCTCTCTCTCTCTCTCTCTCTCTCTCTCTCTCTCTCTCTCTCTCTCTCTCTCTCTCTCTCTCACTCTTTCTACTCTTCCTCTCTCTTTCTCTCTTCCCCTTTTCCATATATTCCCTTTCCTATTCCTTTACGATTTTTCCCATTTCCACATTTATTATTCTCTCTCTCTCTCTCTCTCTCTCTCTCTCTCTCTCTCTCTCTCTCTCTCTCTCTCTCTCTCTCTCTCTCTCTCTCTCTCTCTCTCCCCCCTCTCTCTCTCTCTCTCTCTCTCTCTCTCTCTCTCTCTCTCTCTCTCTCTCTCTCTCTCTCTCTCTCTCTCTCTCTCTCTCTCTCTCTCTCTCTCTCTCTCTCTCTCTCTCTCTCTCTCTCTCTCTCTCTCTCTCTCTCTCTCTCTTTTCTAATTTCTCAAACCTTCCTTCTTTCTTTTCTTTCCCATACAGTCCCTTCCTTTATCCTACTAAATTTTCTGCTTTTCCTCACTTCCTCTTCTTCCTTCCTTCCTTCCTTCTCTACCTCCTCATTCACTCCCTGATTCATTTCCTTCCCTCCTTCCTCCCCCTTTTCCTCCCTCCCTCTTTCACTTCTCGAATCTTAAACTTTTCTCTTATTTCCTTCCTTCTTTCTCTTTCCACTCTTTCGTTTTCCTTAGCTTATTTTCCTAGTTACATCCTTTCCATACCCTCTCCCTTTTCCAACGTTCTCAACAATCTCCCTTTCCTTCCTTCCCTTTTTTCTCTCTTCTTCCTATCTTTTTTTACTATCCCTTTCCTTCCTTCCCTCTTCCGCTCTCCCTTCCATATCCTCTCCCCTTTCCTTCCTTCCCCTCCCTCTCTCCCTTCCATATCCTCTCCCCTTTCCTTCCTTCCTTCCCCTCCCTCTCTCCCTTCCATATCCTCTCCCCTTTCCTTCCTTCCTTCCCCTCCCTCTCTCCCTTCCATATCCTCTCCCCTTTCCTTCCTTCCTTCCCCTCCCTCTCTCCCTTCCATATCCTCTCCCCTTTCCTTCCTTCCTTCCCCTCCCTCTCTCCCTTCCATATCCTCTCCCCTTTCCAATCTCTCTATCAATTTCCATTACCCCCTTTCCCTTCTTCCTCTCTCCCCAGCTAATTCTACCACCCTTTCCATATCATCTACCCTTCCCGATCTTCTTCAATTTTTACCCCATTTCCCCTATTAGGAAGAAAGGGAGGGGAAGGAAAGGGAGGGAAAAAAGAGGGAACACCTATTTCTGACCCACATGGCGGCCCATAACCTGACCCAATGAGCTGAAAGTTATTCCTTTCAATATAAAGAGTTTTCATTATTTTCCTCATTTTTCTCCTTTATCTTTTCTTTCTTACATGTTGCCTTTTTTTTTTTTGCCTCAAGTTCATATCTATTTTTTCTTTTTTTCCCTTCCTTTTTTTTTTTTGACTCGAATTCATATTTTTTTTATTTTTTCTCCATTTTTTGTTGTTTCTTTTCCTTGTTTTTTCCCCTCAAGCACATGTTTTTTTTTTTACTTTTCTTATTTCCTTTCTTTTTTTTTACTCGAATTCCTAGTCATTTATTTATTTCCTATTTTCTTTCCCTTTCTTCCTTGTCTCTTTCTACCCCCAACGCATGTATATTTCCTTTTCTTTCCCTTTCTTTCTTTGTCTTCCTTCCTTGTTTCTTTCTCCCATTCATCTTTTTTTCCTTTATTCCTTTCTTTCTTTCTTCTAGGTCATACATTTTTCCTTTTTTTTGTTTTTTTTCCCTCCTCTCATGTTCCTTTTTACTCAACATATCTTTTTTTCCCCTTATTTTTTCTCTCTTTCTTCCATGTCACTTTTTCCACTTCATATTTTTTTCTTTTCCTCCCTTTCCTTCATTCCCTTCTTCCTCTCTCTCTCTCTCTCTCTCTCTCTCTCTCTCTCTCTCTCTCTCTCTCTCTCTCTCTCTCTCTCTCTCTCTCTTATTCTACCTCACTCATATATCTTTCCTTTCTTTCTTTTTTTCTCTTTACTTTTATTCTTTTTCTTTATTATTTATTATTGTATATATTCTTTCCTCTTGTGCACTTAAACGTGTATTGCTAAAGATCAAAGGTGACGGAAACGAGAAATTAAGATGAAAAAAAAAAGGAAAAGAAAAAAAGAAAAGAAAAATAGTGTGCTTCTTTCCTGTTCTTTCCTTTCTTCATTGTTTATTTCATAGCCTTCTTTTTCTCTCCTCTTTCCCTTCTTCTTCTTCCTCCTTCACCTCTACCTGCCCCCTTTTATTCATTAGGGTACTTTTCCTTCTCCTCTTTTTATTTAACCTTTTCAACATTTCTTTGGTCTCTCATACTTCTTTTTCTCTCTTCATTTTCTCCTTCCTCCATCCTCACCTATTCCTTCCTCTCCCTTTTATATATAGGGTACTTCTCTCTTCTCCTCCTCCTCCTCCTCCTTCTTTTATTCTTCCTATTTCAATATTTGTTTGCTCTCATATCCCTCCTTGTCTCCCTTCATTCCCTTCTTCCTTCCTTCCTTCTTCATCTCCCCCCTCCCATCCCTTTCATAAATAGGGTACCTTTTCTTCTCTACTCCTTCTTTTACTCTTTCTTTTTCCATGTCACTCCCTTCTTTTTCTTCCCATCTTCTTCCTTTCTCACCTCTTCCTTCTCCCTTTTTTTTTATTTAAGAGTACTTTATCTTTTTTCCCTCCTTTTATTATTTTCCAATGTATCTGCTATCAAATTATTTTTCTTCTTCTTCTTCTTCTTCTTCTTCTTCTTCTTCTTCTTCTTCCTCTCTCTCTTTCTATTTATTTTTTCTTTAAAAGGGAATTTCTCTTCCTTCTTCGTACCCTCCTTCCCCACCCCCCTTTCACCTTTCTTCTTCCTCTCTTCCCTTTTCTTTGTCCTTCGTCCCCTCTTTTTTTTCCCATTTCCAGACCATTCCCACGCTTCCTAAATAGATTACCTTCCCTTAATTTTCTTCCTTCTTTTCCTGATGTCTTCCAAGTCCAACACCTTTCCTTTTTTTCTTTCTTTCTCTCTCACTTTCTTTTCTCTTTCTATCACCAGGTCTCCCCCTCCCTTCACACGTACATTATTCTCCCTCCTTTCCCTCCTTCTTTACCTCCTTCCCCCTTTTTTCCCTCCCTTTTCCTAACTCCTTTTTCCATTTCCTCCTCCATCTCGCACGTTTCCTGAATAGATAAACCTTCCCTTATTTTGTTATTTCTTTTCCCAGTGTCATTTAAGTCCAACACCTTGACTCTCTCTCTCTCTCTCTCTCTCTCTCTCTCTCTCTCTCTCTCTCTCTCTCTCTCTCTCTCTCTCTCTCTCTCTCTCTCTCTCTCTCTCTCTCAGACACATTTATTCCTCGACTCCTTCCCTTCCCTCCCCTCCTCCCTCTGCCTTCTTTCTTCGTTTCCTCCTTCTCTCACTCCCACCCCCAACACACACACACATCATTCTCCCTTCTCTTCTCTCCCTCTTCCTTCTTTCTTCGTTTCCTCCTTCTCTCACTCCCACCCCCAACACACACATACACACACACACACACACATCATTCTCCCTTCTCTTCTCTCCCTCTCCTCCTTCTTCCTTCGTTTCCTCCTTCTCTCACTCCCAACCCCAACACACACACACATACACACACACACACACATCATTCTCCCTCCTCCTTTCTCTCCTCCTCCTCCTCCTCCTCCTCCTCCTCCTCCTCCTCTCTCTCCCTTTTTCTGGCACGGAATCTAATTGAATCACGTGGTGGTCAGTTTGTTCATGTGAAACCAGATATATTTACAACTTTTTTTCCCTCCCCTCTCTCTCTCTCTCTCTCTCTCTCTCTCTCTCTCTCTCTCTCTCTCTCTCTCTCTCTCTCTCTCTCTCTCTCTCTCTCTCTCTCTCTCTCTCTCTCTCTCTCTCTCTCTCTCAATAAATCTTTCCTCTGGTACCTCGCTTTTATAGGAGTTTCCCGCGTCACTGGTTATTATTAAATGGTTCACGGGATATTATGTACCCTTGATTTAGTTAGGTAATAGGAGTGGTGGTTGTAGTAGTGGTCGTTGTTGTAGTAGTGGTGGTGGTGGTAGTAATAGTAGAAGTAGTAGTAGTGGTGGTGGTCGTGGTAGTGATGTGGTGGTGGTGGAGGTAGTAAAAGTAGCAGTAGGAAGAGGATGATAAGTAGTAGTAGTAGTAGTAGTAGTAGTAGTAGTAGTAGTAGTAGTAGAACGGAGAAGAAAAGGAAGAAGAACAAGAGAAAGGTTACACTGTTACTACTATTACTACTACTACTACTACTACTACTACTACTACTACTACTACTACTACTACTACTACTACTACCACCACTACCCCAACCACCATCACCACTCAACTAATCAGCGGCGTCCCTCTCCCAAAATCTGATAAAAAAACTGCAAACACATCAAAATGGAAATCTTAAACCTCCATTTTTAAAACACCCGGAACGCTTTTTTTTCTCTCTCGCGAAGACAAAGAAGAAAAAAAGATAATACTAACAAAAGAAGAAAATAAAGAACGGTTTTGCAACTCTTCCTTCTTTTGTTTCTTTCTCTTTTCTTATTCACTTCACGTTTGTTTTGCACGACTCGCGATATGTAAAAACAACAACAGCAAGAAGAAGAAGAAGAAGAAGAAAAAAAAGAAGAGGATGAAGATGATGATGATGATGATGAAGAAGAAGATGAAGAATAGGAAGTATACCAACTGGAACGACACACTTCCCACCCTTCCCAAAAACACGACAAAAAAAAGAGCACTCGATTCAATTCACTTCGAGAAAAAAAAAAGAAAAAAATTTCATAAACCGCAACCAGGCAGTCAGCGATCAAAGCAATCCAATCCTCTTCAGCAAGGGATCCAACTCTTTATCACAGGATCGAGAGGTAACAAGTAAAGGATCTCCGCCGCACCACGGGATTCGAACACGCTCCCAGTCCGCTCGTCCGCCCGCCGCGACGCGTGCTACTGAAGTGGTGAGGGTGAGAGAGGAGAGAAGAGAGAGGGAGAGAGAGCAGGTGATGGTGTCAGGAGAGGGAGGGAGGGAGGGGAGAGAAGGGAGATGAGGAGGGAGATTTCTACGCAGGCGTCATTCTCTCTCTCTCTCTCTCTCTCTCTCTCTCTCTCTCGACTCTCACCCTCGCCTCCGCTACCTCTCTCCAATACACTCTCTTCCTCTTCCTCCTCCTCCTCCATTCACCCACTAATCCTCCACCGATTAACCACTTCACCTAAGCTGTTCCTCCTCCCTCCACAAGCGACGTATATTCTCCGTGTCAAAATATATACTTGAGTCCAACATGAATTCGAGTTTTCTTTTATTACATTATTACTATTGCTGTTGTTGTTATTGTTGTTATCTTAGTGGTTTGGTGTATCATGTTAAGTTTACCCTACATCAGTTAGTTTTCTTTTGTTGTTATTGTTATTGCTAGTATGATTTATTACGTTTATTTTTATCTGCGTATCGGTTTTGGTAGTGGTGCTTCTCTCTCTCTCTCTCTCTCTCTCTCTCTCTCTCTCTCTCTCTCTCTCTCTCTCTCTCTCTCTCTCTCTCCCTTTTTTCCTTCCTCCCCTTCCACTTTCCCATTCTCCTCCTCCCTTCCCTTTAATGTTTGCCCTTCCTCCCTTTCCAATTTTCCATTCCCCTTCTCCCTTCTTCCCCTTCCCCTTTCCCATCCTCCTCCCTCCTTCCTTCCACTATCATTGTTTGCCTTGCCTCCTGCCTCCGTTATTTCTTTCCTACTTGTAAACAAACCAATATCAACTGACGAGTAAACAACGTAATATCAGCCGACCTCTTGTAAACAAACACTATCAGCTGATCTCATGTAAACACACCATCAGCTGATGCAAGGGTAAACAAACCCCTCTCAGATGGCACGAGTAAACAAACAAATCAATATCAGCTAATCTGTAAACAACCTACCAACAGCTGACCCACTGTAAATAAACAAATATCTCACAAGGTAAACAAAACACGATACTACGTTCTCGATGCTGTCCACGTGTAAACAAACACACAAAACAAACAAAGCCCTCCCAGCTGACAATGTAAACAGCTGACAGAGTGTGAAAGTGAATGTAAACAGACCTGGATCAGCTGACGGCGTGTAAACAATAGGATGAGGACAACAGGTGACTTTTTTTAACTGCAGATCCACAGACAGACTTGACGCTTACCTGAAAAGAAAGACAGACAACGATATTAGATTCTACATCCTTTGCGATAATTTCCTCTTGCCCCTTCCTTTACTCTTTCCCTACATCTATTTCATTTTATCCTACTCTTTTTTTTCTATTTCCACACCGTTTTTTTCTTCTTTCCTTCCTTTCCTCTTTCTCTTTACTTTTTTTTATTTTATTCTACTTTATTTTTTTTCACCCCTTTCTCTTCTTTCCTCTCCATTTTCCTTTCATCTTTTTTACTCTTCCACTTTCTTTTTTTCATCACATTCTCTTCTCCTTTTCTCTTCTTTTTTAGCTCTGTGCCACTCCATATTCTATTTTCACCCCCTTCTCTTCTTTCCTCCTTTCCTTTCCCCATCTACACTGTCTCTTATTTTCACCCCCTTCTCTTCTTTCCTCCTTTCCTTTCCTCTTTCCCTTTCCTTTCCCCATCTACTCTGTCTCTTATTTTCACCCCCTTCTCTTCTTCCCTCCTTTCCTTTCCTCTTTCCCTTTCCTTTCCCCATCTACTCTGTCTCTTATTTTAACCCCCTTCTCTTCTTCCCTCCTTTCCTTTCCTTTCCTCATCTACTCTGTTTCTTATTTTCTCCCCATTCTCTTCTTCTTTTCCTTTTTCCCTTTCTTTTCTTCCTCAATCCTATCTTGTATTTTCACCCCCTTCTATTCCTTCCTTCCTTTCAATTGTTTTTGCTGTTTTAATCAATTTATTTATTACATGTTATTAATAAAAACGTCACATTTAGCCATTAGACCTTATTGATGAAAGTTAACTGATTCACAGTAAAAAAAATATATATATACTTCAAATTCACATCAGATATTTTTTGTGCTAACTTTTTTTCTCTCTCTCTCACTTTATGTATATCTAATTTATTAATGTTGAATTGGGGACTTGGCTAACTTAATTCTCTCTCTCTCTCTCTCTCTCTCTCTCTCTCTCTCTCTCTCTCTCTCTCTCTCTCTCTTATCTTCCTATCATTTTTACGCTCCTTCAGTCAAAAACAAATTTCTCCTCTTCTCCTTTCTTTCTTCCTTCCTCTAAGTCTCTCTCTTCTCGCTCTCCCTCCATATTATCTCTCTCCTTTCTGTCCTCCCTCCCTTTCTCTCTCCTTTCTTCCCTCCCTCCCTTTCTCTCTCCTTTCTTCCCTCCCTCCCTTTCTCTCTCCTTTCTTCCCTCCCTCCCTTTCTCTCTCCTTCTCTACCTGCCTCACCTGACTTCGATCCTGTCCTGAATAACTTCACTCAAGATCTAACACAGGGTCATTCAGAGCGGCCCCCTAGCTCTCTCTCTCTCTCTCTCTCTCTCTCTCTCTCTCTCTCTCTCTCTCTCTCTCTCTCTCTCTCTCTCTCTCTCTCTCTCTCTCTCTCTCTCTCTCTCTCTCTCTCTCTCTCTCTCTCTCTCTCTCTCTCTCTCTCTCTCTCTCTCATTTTCTCTTCCCAGTTTTCTTCAAGTCATTTTCAGTGGTTTCCTTCTTCCTTTTCTCTCTTTTTCTCTTTATCTTCTTATCTTCCTTCCTTCATTTCTCTCCCTTTCCCTATTCAGAGTGCATCCCTTCTTCTCCTCCCAATTTCTCCTTCTCTTCTTTTCTTCCATTCTACTTTCATCCCTCTTCGTTTTATTATCTCTATTTCCCACTCTCTCCCTCCCTCCTCCCTTCCTCCATTTCTCTCCCCTTCCCCTTCTCTTTAACTTGTGTTCGATGCTGACCTGAATAACTAAGCAAGATATACATGGGGTGCCTAAAGCGATTCCCTTCCTCCTTTACTCTCCATTTTCCTTCTCTTTTCCTCCCCTTCCTTTCTCTTTCCTTCCCTTTCCTTCTGTCAGTTTACCATTTTCTTTCCTTCCTAACATGTCGATTCTCCTCCTATACTCTCCTTTTTCCTCCTTTTTTTCCTTGCTGTCCTTCCCTCAGTTTATAATTTTATCTTTCCTTCCTTTTCTCACTCGTATGCTGAAAAAAATCTAACATGGGGTGCCTAACGCGATTCCCTTTCTCCTTTACTCTACATTTTCCTTCCCTTTCTTCCTCTATTTGTCTATCTCCTTTAACGCCTCTCTTTACGCTCACTTTTCCTTCCTTATTCCATTTATCTATTTATTTCCCTTTTTCCTTTACTCTCACTATTCTTCCCCTTTTCCTTACTTTCCTTCCTCAGCTTGTCACTTCCTCCTTCTTGTCTCTCTCACTCTTTAATACGATAGACTGAATAACTAAGAACTTCCCTCCTCCTCTCTCCCCTTTTCTTCCTCCCTCCATTTAATCTTTCTTCCCATCTTGGCTCCTGCTCTTCCCCTAATTTTCCTCCCTCACATTCGCCTACGTGGGGCTGTGGTTAGCGTGCCTAGCTACGAATCCGCGGGCCCGGGTTCAAATTCCGGTGGGCTTATGGGTCAGTGCAATGGAAATGATCACCGCGGCCATGCTTTATAAGGCACTTTATCTAACTGCACTTCACAGGGAACTTCATCTACTCAAATTACGCTTCACACCACACTTCCTCTCTAACTGCACTTCACACCACACTTCCTCTACTCTAAAACTACACTTCACACCACACTTCCTTTACACCACACTTCTAACTGCACTTCACACCACACTTCCTCTACTCTAAAACTACACTTCACACCACACTTCCTCTACTCTAAAACTACACTTCACACCACACTTCCTCTACTCTAAAACTACACTTAACACCACACTTCCTCTCTCACTGCACTTCACACCAGCAGTTCCTCTTCCCTCAGTACTCACCCAAATCGGTTCCTGTAGGGCCTGGGTCTCCTGCCGTCCGAGTCCGGGTTGTCGGTGTCGCTGGAAGAGTCGTGTTCGTAAGCGCCTCGCCGCTCCTTGCCCGACGCCATCATGCCATCGCCCGCCACCACACCTGAGGGCAAGAGGGAAACAGGTAAGGTAAGGTACGGTAAGGTAAGGTAAGTTAAGCTAAGGTAAGGTACGGTAAGGTAAGCTAAGGTAAAGTAAGGAAAGTAAAGGTAAGATTAGGTTAGGTTAAGTTAGGCTACTACTACACCTGCCGACACGCATAGACAGAAACACAGGTAAGCAAAGGTAAGATAAGGTAAGGAAAGGAAAGGTAAGCTTAGATTAGGCTACTACACACTAAGGCAAGGCTCAGCTATTACCACCAAAGACAGACGCAGTTAAGTAAAGGGCAGGAAAGGTTTGACTATTACCACCGAACAAAGACACACTTAGGTAAAGGGTAGGTGAGGTGAGGGTAGGTTAGGCTAGTTACATTACGGCTACGCTAGGCTACTGTGCACTGAGGCTAGGCTAAGCTACTCTACACTGAGGCTTGGCTAGGCTACTGTCTCACCTGGCACGCAAGACAGAGGCAGGTAAGGCAGGTAAGGTAAGGTTAGGCTGCTCAGGTGTGCAAAAGGTGCGAGTGATACAAAAATAGCAACAACCTTGACGCCTTGAATATATATCCACACACACACACACACACACACACACACGCACACTCACACACACACTCACACACACACACACACACACACTCACACACACACCATAAAACACACACGATTTTTTTTCACCATCTCATCACCAAACGCTTATTCCTCAGTACCTCCTTACTATACAACAACAACAAAAAAAAAGAGCATCAATAACACGCTTTCATCATCCTCTCTCTCTCTCTCTCTCTCTCTCTCTCTCTCTCTCTCTCTCTCTCTCTCTCTCTCTCTCTCTCTCTCTCTCTCTAATTGCTAAAAGTACGCCGATCAAGTGTTTATCCCGCGCGATGCTAAAAAAAAAATTAAATAAATAAATAAATAAAACACCTGTTGGTTGTTGAGGTATTTTGCACCTGTACGCTCACCTGCCAAGGACGAGCCAAGGGAAAACACCTGGATCCTTGTTTTTATTGGTAAGGTATTTTTAGGGAGGCTTTGATCCCAGTACTCAGATAAACAGATCTATAAATACCTCAGCTACCTGGTTAATGGGATATTTTTCTACACTTTCTTTTTGTTGCCCTTGAGCTGCTTCCTTTGTTGTAAAAAAAAAAGTAAATAAATAAAAAGGTCAGCCTCAATCACGGCTCTGGCATGGATGTACTCGGGTATATAAATCAGTAAATAAACGTAAATCCTCAAAAACGTTATGATATCAAAATAGTGTATAACAGAGATAAGAATAACACTTCCCTCTCTTAATTGACAGAACTTATTCCTAATCGCTTGAACTTCGTATTCGCACTATTTTTTTTCGTTAAACAGCATATTTTTACTTTTTTTTTTCTTTTTACGTTTCGCCTATAGCGCCGGTAGCTTTCTCGATGATATAAAAAAAAACATCGAAAAACAAACAAAAAAATCAAAAACACCAAAAAAAAAACCCACACATCGAAAAACACAAAAACATCGAAAAACACAAAAATACATCGAAAAACACAAAAATACATCGAAAAACACAAAAATACATCGAAAAACACAAAAACATCGAAAAACATAAAAATACATCGAAAAACACAAAAATACATCGAAAAACACAAATACACATCGAAAAAACATTAAAAAAATCCAAAAACATAAGTCTGGTGGTCGGCCCCAGCCCGTTATGGCGCAGACAAGTGTTTTTATAAAAGGAACCCCATCTTTCTTGTCTTACTTGTCAGAACTTCTTATTCTTACTTCTCATAACTTCTTATTCTCAATTATTAGAACTTCATTCCAATCTTCACTAGAACATCAACAGTCCTCCCTCTTTACCTAACTTCCCTACACACCGTAAACTCTTTTAAACAATCTAGTAATACATATCTTACCCCCTGACCCCTTCGCCCCCCCTAGCCTCCCCACTCCCCTCCCCCCGGTACTCTTCACCTGGAGTACCCAAGGCAGGCAGGTAAGCACAGGTGAGGACATTCTCAAAACAACTCTCTCTCTCGTCTGACTGTCACCTCCCTGTGTTGCGTCAGATACAAGAGGAGGAGGAGGAGGAGGAGGAGGAGGAGGGAAGTGGGAGGAGGAAGATGGTTAGAGAGAGAGAGAGAGAGAGAGAGAGAGAGAGAGAGAGAGAAGAATGGGGGAGGAAAGTGAAAGGAGGAGGTTTAGGGATGTAGGGGGAGCTGTGTTACCTGTTACCTGCCCTATCTATGCCATAATACCTGAATTTGTCACACACACACCTTCCCCCTCTTGCTTCACCTTACTGCATTATACCAGGTGACAGCACATTCTTCCCCCTTATCCACCCTTTCTTTCTCCTCTTTCCCCTTCTCCTTTCTTCCTCCATCCCTTCCACTCTTTTTCCCCCTCTTCCCTCACCTCCTCCTATCTCCTCTCCTCCCCCCAAGCTCTCCGGTGTCACCTAAGGGTCATATTCTTAAACATTCCGGCTCCCAAGCACACACATTTGGCAAGGCTTTCGTGGACGTTGTGGGCATTTCCATGGGTAGTTTTATGACCCTGGTGGCAGTAAGATAAAGCTTCTGTATATAGGTACCATAAGCGCAAAAAAACACTCATGGGAACCCGATTAATCTCCTTTTTTTGGCCTCTGGAAATAGTTGATGTGAAAGGTGGAAGCGTCTGGGAATATCGTAATACTAAGATGTTTATTATAACCAACTCAGAAACTTATTAGAAAAAGAGCTTGTAACACGGGGAATAGTAACAGTAATAGTAATAGCAGTAGTAGTGGTAGTAGTAGTAGTAGTAGTAGTAGTAGTAGTAGTCACGGTCACGAGTGCAAGGGACGGTCATAACGTTACTGGCTATGAAGATAATGAGTTAATAAGTTTGGTGGCCAGTCATATCATAGCATCAGTGAACACCCTCATTAGATTATCCTTCTCTTTTGAAATGTTACGTATTAGAGAAAATTAAAAAAGGGGAAAAAAATGTAATATTAGGAAACTAAACACCCTCACTATTTCATGCGTCTATTTAGAGATATTATTAAGATATTCAAAGAGGAAAAGAAGAGGAAAGAGGCTGAGGAAAAAGAAAGAAAATGGGATACAGGGAAACTCAACAAAAATTGGAAGAGAAAGAAAATGTGATGTAGGGCAGCTGAGCACCCCCACTATTCCTTTCGTCTATTTAGAGATGTCATTAAGATATTCAAAGAGGAAAAGAAGAGGAAAAAGGCTGAAAAAAGAAGAAAATGGGATAAAGGGAAACTCAACAAAATTGAAAGAGAAAGAAAATGTGATGTAGGGAAGCTGAGCACCCCCACTATTCCTTTCGTCTATTTAGAGATGTCATTAAGATATTCAAAGAGGAAAAGAAGAGGAAAAAGGCTGAAAAAAGAAGAAAATGGGATAAAGGGAAACTCAACAAAATTGGAAGAGAAAGAAAATGTGATGAAGGTGAACACCCCCACTATTCCTTTCGTCTATTTAGAGATGTTATGAAGATATTCAAAGAGGA
This sequence comes from Eriocheir sinensis, assembly GCF_024679095.1. NCBI lineage: Eukaryota > Metazoa > Arthropoda > Malacostraca > Decapoda > Varunidae > Eriocheir > Eriocheir sinensis. The sequence goes on along the minus strand of NC_066526.1, from coordinate 21,511,040 downwards.
AAAGAAGAGGAGAAAGGCTGAAAAAAGAAGAAAATGGGACAAAGTGATACAACATTCATTATTCCTTTCGTCTCTTAAATATTAAAGAGAGGGAAGGAAGAGGAAAAAGGTTGAGGAAAGAAGAGAATGGGGCGAAGGGAAACTGACCACCCTCATTACTCTCTTCGTTTTTTTAATTAGAGATGAAAAGAAGAAAAGGGTTGAAAAAAGAATATGGGACACAGGTTAACTCGACACTCATAAGTTCCTGGTTCTCTTTTGTCTTAGATATTAAAAAAAATGAAAAAAATGAGGAAAATAGAAAAAACAGGGGATGTGAAAATCCTCCTAATTCTCTTTCGTTAATTATGGATCCAGTGTTCAAAGGAGTGAGAAAAAAGAAAGTTCTGGGATAAACGGAGAGAGAGAGAGAGAGAGAGAGAGAGAGAGAGGTGTGTGTGGGGGGGAGAGGGGGGGAGAGATAGAAATGCGAAAGGAGGGGGAGAAGGGAAGGAAGGGGAAAGAGAAGGGAGGTAAAGGATAGGGGAGGGAGAGAAAGAGCGGGAAAGTTCTGGGGAAAGCGATTAGAGAGAGGGAAAGAGAGGAAAAGAAAAGAAAGAAAAATGGTTAAGAGAAAGGTAAAATTATTGAAAGGGAAACACGAGGATATACAAACAGGAAAACAGAAAATTCTCGTTATTCCCTTTCGTTCTTTATATGTTCGATGTTCAAAGGAGTGGAAAAAAAAGAAGAAAAAATCGTTAAAAATAAAAGAAAAGGAAAATCGAAGGAAAACGGGAAATATACAAACAGGAAAAGTGAAAATTCTCCTTATTCCCTTTCGTTCTTTATATGTTCGATGTTCAAAGGAGTGGAAAAAAAATCGTTACAAATAAAAGAAAAGGAAAATTGAAGGAAAACACGAGGATATACAAACAGAGAAATTCAACATCCTCCTCCTTCCTTTTCGTTCTTTATGTATTGCGTGTTCAAAGAAGTGAAAAAAAGTAGAAGAAAAAAAAGGTTGAGAGAAAGGAGAGAAATTAATGAAAGGGAAAAATGAGGATATACATGAAGTGATAAAAAGTTGAGTGCCAGTCATACGATCAGTGGGCACCCTCATTAGCCTGATCATATCCAGGTGTGTGTGTGTGTGTGTGTGTGTGTGTGTGTTCATAGTAAAGAGGGAAAATGAGAGAACGAATAAAACGTGAAAAAGATGAAGAAAAAAAAGAGGAAAAAAAAAGGAGGAAAATGCATGTAACGAGAAAAAAGAGAAAAAATAAAAAGAAAAGAAAAAAGAAAGGAAAAATGAAAAAAAGAAAAGGCAAATAAATGTAGCGAGAAAAATAATCAAAAACAAAAGAAAAAAGAAAGAGTGGAAAAGCGTTCACATGGAGTACACAAATATTAAACAAAGGTGGAATACGTTAGGAAAGGCCTTTGTTATGCAGTGGACTAGTAATGACTGACTGCAATAATGATGATGATGATGATGAAAAAAAAGTTAGCAGCGACGATTTGACAATTTAGAATAATTAAACTTCATTTGTTATTCATACTAAGCCCAGAAAAAAATGGTTACATAACTTGTGTCCCTACAATGATGATGATGATGATGATGACGATGAAAAAGTTAGCAGCGACGATTTGACAAGTTACTATAATTAAACTTCATTATTATTCACAGCGAGCCCAGAAACACGGTTACATAATTCGGGTCGTTAGGGACAAGTGATAATATACTTTAGATTCCCATAAAAAATAGAAAAAGAAAACGTGGATCGCAACAATAAAAAAAACGGGAAACGATTAAACTGTCTAGCAAAAGGTGCCATTAATAGTAGTGAGTTAATTGATAATGCTGGGTGCTCTCTCTCTCTCTCTCTCTCTCTCTCTCTCTCTCTCTCTCTCTCTCTGCCTAAAATGAAGCAAAGTTCACCTATAAAATTATACGTTATATACACTGCGAGAGAGAGACGACATACGAACCCAAATAGACAAACAAACGCACAGTTACGGAAACACAGGCACGCAGTCCGACACACACACACACACACACACACACACACACACACACACACACACATGGAGGATTGCGTGTGGATATGACGCCTCGTAAATTAGGGGAAAGAGAGAGAGACGCATGGAGTGATCCGCTTTAACGTAACTGTGAGGGCATCTCTCTCTCTCTCTCTCTCTCTCTCTCTCTCTCTACCAACGAGACCTGAAAAGGATGTGTGTGTGTGTGTGTGTGTGTGTGAGAGAGAGAGAGAGAGAGAGAGAGAGAGAATATGACTGAAATTAAGAAGAAAGAAGGATGAAAGAAGTGGAAAACAAGACAGAGAAAATGATGATGATGATAAAGAAGAGGAGGAGGAGGAAGAAGAAAAGGAAGAGGAAGATACTGAAAAGACGAAAACGACGCGGATGATAATAACTCTCTCTCTCTCTCTCTCTCTCTCTCTCTCTCTCTCTTTAACCCCACAAAACAGAACTTCTATACTAAAGCATTATCGCCCTCTCCTTCTACTTCCCGTTCCAACCCCCCTTCCTCCTCCTCTTCCTCCTCCTCCTCTTCCGTTTCTTCCCCGCATCCATTTCCCTTCATTCCGGCGTCCTTGTGTGAAGTTTCCGTTCCAGTGACTGAGTGGAATGTCCGGTGAGGAAGAGGAATGAACTATCCACATATGATTTAATGCGAGTTCAAATAATTACGTGCTTTTTAAAATTATATATAAAGAAAATGTGTCTTCTCGAGTTCAATCACCGGTTTTTGGGCAAATGAATGTAGAAAGTGTGGATGCTAATTCAAATTACTCGCTTTTTTTAATTATATATAGAAAATGTGTCCTTTCCTCGAGTTCATATCATTGCCTTTTTTTTTTTAGGGAATTCAGTGTAGAAAATGTGTTTATGCGAATTCAAATTATATAAGTAGTTTTTGCAGTTGTATTAAGAAAATGTCTCTCCTCGAATTCAGCCACGGTCTTTTTTTTTTTTTTTGGGGGGGGGGGGGGGAAATTCAATGTAGGAAATGTTTATGTGAATTCAAATTACACTTTTTTTTTTTGTAATTATATAATGAAAATGTTTCCGAAAGTTCACATAACGTACTTTTTGGGGGTGGTTTCACTGTAGTGTGTTTATACGAATTCCAATTATCCGATTTTCTGATTAGCTATATATGAAGAAAGAGTATTTATGCGAGTTCAAATCACGCGCTTTATTAAAATTATGTTAAGAAAATTGTATACACGAATTCAAATTAAGCACCTTGTTTCATCTAAAGAAAATATACTTACACGAGTTGAAATCACGTTTTTTTTTTAATTATATATGTAAAAAAATGTGTTTAACCGAGTTCAAATTAAGCGTTTTCTTTGTTACTTATTCATTTCCTATTTCACACGTTTAACTTATATCATCGCAATTTGATCCATTTTTTTCTGACTTATTATTATGTATCTATAAGGAAATACTATTTACATCACGAGACATTCACTTCTCGCGGCCTCTTCATGAATGCAACCTTGTCCACAATGATAGCTATTTTTAAGTTCATCCATTTATAGTTCTCGCTCACTGATGCTTCCCAGGTGTAAATATATGACGTAGTTTACCTTGATTTGTGTGCAGGAAGAATGAATGGTTACACAAGTTTGTTTCTCTCTCTCTCTCTCTCTCTCTCTCTCTCTCTCTCTCTCTCTCTCTCTCTCTCTCTCTCTCTCTCTCTCTCTCTCTCTCTCTTCCCCTTTTCTATATATTCCCTTTCCTATTCCTTTACGATTTTTCCCATTACCACATTTATTATCCTTCTCCCCCCTTTTCTCTCTCTCTCTCTCTCTCTCTCTCTCTCTCTCTCTCTCTCTCTCTCTCTCTCTCTCTCTCTCTCTCTCATATCACTCTTCCTCTCTTCCCCTTTTCTATATATTCCCTTTCCTATTCCTTTACGATTTTTCCCATTACCACATTTATTATCCTTCTCTCTCTCTCTCTCTCTCTCTCTCTCTCTCTCTCTCTCTCTCTCTCTCTCTCTCTCTCTCTCTCTCTCTCTCTCTCTCGGCGTCCTCTAGGCAGCGTGCACTAATTAAATTGCAGACTCATATTTCATTTACACATTTAAATGAATTTGTCTCACATTACCTGTCTCACGCCGCTGTTAACCCTTTTGCCCGCCCCTCTCTCTCTCTCTCTCTCTCTCTCTCTCTCTCTCTCTCTCTCTCTCTCTCTCTCTCTCTCTCTCTCTCTCCTTTTTTTCCAGTTCTAATTTAAGATTTCGTTCCACGCTATATATATATTTTTTTCCTTTATTAAACTAACACGCAAAAAATAATTTCTCTCTCTCTCTCTCTCTCTCTCTCTCTCTCTCTCTCTCTCTCTCTCTCTCTCTCTCTCTCTCTCTCTCTCTCTCTCTCACTGCGGTACCTCAAGGACATTATAGATATTTTTTTCTCCGCATTCTTTTCCTCCATCAATCTTTTTTTTTATTTTACTTCCTGCTCATAACCTCTCTCTCTCTCTCTCTCTCTCTCTCTCTCTCTCTCTCTCTCTCTCTCTCTCTCTCTCTCTCTCTCTCTCTCTCTCTCTCTCTCTCTCTCTCTCATTACGGCTCTTTTTTATATGGTAATGGAGGTACTTTGATCCTAACCCTACCCCTTACCCTCTTACCCTTAATCCAATCCTATACACAACCCCCTAATTCCCCCTCCTTACCTCACCATATACCCCCTACCTTCCCCCTTCTTCCCTCTCTCCTCCGTGGTCTAATTCCCTCCCATGCGTTAGCCCGTGGAGAGGATGACAAGCCCATTACATGCTTCATCACACAGAGAGGTAATTGCCCGCGTTCCCTTGTGTATGCATTTACTATATTCGATAGCTTTGGTAGGTTGGTTGGTGTGTGTGTGTGTGTGTAGGGGGGCGGAAAGGGAGAGATGGAGAGAAAGTGGGGAGAGGAGAGAGAAGAGAGAAAGGGGAGGGGAGAGGAAGATGTGGAGAGGAAGATGAAAGGGAGGGACAAAAGGAAAGGAGGAAAGAGGAGAGGAGAGATATAGCGGAGAGAAGTAGAGAACGGAGGAGAGGAAAGGAGGGAGGAAAGAGGAAGGAAATGGAGAGGAGAGGAGCGCAAGGAAGAGGAGAGAAGGAGAGAACGGAGGATAGAATATGGGAGAGAAAGAGAGAGATGGGAGGAGGGAGGAGATGGCGAGCGAAGAACTGAGGAGAGGAGAGAAGGGAGAAAAGAGGAGTGGAGGGGAGAGGGGAGGAGAGAAGAAGAAGAGAGGATAGGGGAGGAGGGGGGAGGATGGAAGGAAGAAGAGGGAAGAGAGAAACTGGAGAGAGGAGGAGAGTTCAGGAAGAGACGAGGGGGAGTAGTAGTAGCAGTAGTAGTAGTAGTAGTAGTAGGAGGAGGAGGAGGAAGAGGAAGAGAGAAAAGGTGGAGGAGGTTATGCATGGTGATTTCAGAGGTGTTTGGAATAGTATGAGAATATAGTGAATACATGAGTACCCGCTTGAACCTATGCAATACAGACCCATTTTCTTCCTTTCCAGTCTATCCGCTCTGCAATATGTCATTCTCTCTCTCTCTCTCTCTCTCTCTCTCTCTCTCTCTCTCTCTCTCTCTCTCTCTCTCTCTCTCTCTCTCTCTCTCTCTCTCTCCATATCCAATAACCTTCCACATCTTCACTGCATATTTTCTCTATTTCACCCTGACTTCCATTTATCACCTCTCTCTCTCTCTCTGACTGCCATTTATCACTCCTCTCTCTCTCTCTCTCTCTCTCTCTCTCTCTGACAATCTTATAAATATACATTGGTATATTTTTTTTTAAACTCCACTCAGTCTGTCATCCATCATCTGTCTCCCACCATCCATTTCTATTTCTCATTCTCTAAGACAGTCTCTCACCACATTTAACTTTTTTCCTCTTCTTCGTTTAACATCCTAATTTTCCCTTATGGGGTTGGCCGGTTCGCAAATTCCTAATATCTTTAAGGGTAAGTGGTTCCTGAGTGAAGACGCTCAGCAGTAGCTTCAAAACTAATCACGGGGCATTCTCAAAAATACTCTCATTGTGTTTCCCACTAAAAATTACCCTAAGTGACTCCAACTATACCTATCTTATCCTAACTTTACCTAACCTAACCTAGCCTAAACTAACTTAACCTATCCTAAACTAACTTAACCTAGCCTAAACTAACTTAACCTAAACTAAACCTAACCTAACTTAACCTAACGTTAACCTATTCCAACCTAACCTATCCTAACCAGTGGCCGAGTCGACAGAGTGACGGCCCCGCGTTCAATCCCCGCCCGGTGCCACCAAGCTGGGATTTTTCAGCCGCCGCCGAGTGGCTTAAAATTACCCACATGCTGTCCAGAAGACCGCCTATCAACCTGGACTCTAGATTCTAGGATTAAAGATGAGCTCTGGGAGGGCAGCATGAGCCACTGCAAGATGGCGCCACTATAAACACTCGCCTGCGTCAGAACGGGCTGGGCCAACCATCAGGCCCCACCGGGAAGAAGCCTACCAGCACAATAGACCTCGACTTAAAATTCTAAATTATTACCCTCTTTTATTCACAACTAAAATTAGAGATGCTGTACATGAAGCACTCAAATAAATAAATAATAAGTTGTCTGGGGGGCAGGTAAGGTAAAGGTATAATCAGCCTCAATTCATTGGCATGGCACAAGCAGTTATACCTATTTTTTTTTATTTAAGTGACTAATTTATCTTGTTTTTTCCTACGTAGGCCTACAAGTATAAGCTCAAAGTACATACAGGTAAGTTCCTGGGGGGGAGGGCAGGTAAGATGTAGGTAATCAGCCTCAAATCATTAATGGCAGAAAGTTATATCTATTTCTTATTCAAGTGACTAGTTTATCTTGTTTTTTTCCTACATATAAGCTCAAAGTACATACAGGTAAGTTCTTTGGGGGGGCAGGTAAGATGTAGGTAATCAGCCTCATTTCATCAGTGGCACAAGCAGTTATATTTATTTCTTATTGAAGTGACTAATTTGTCTTGTTTTTTCCTACATAAAAGCTCAAAGTACAGGTAGGTTCTTTGGGGAGCAGGTAAGGTAAGGTAGTGAGCCTCAATTCATTAGTGGCACAGGCAGTTGTTTCTTTTTCTCTCAAGTGACAGTATGTACTTTGTCTTGCTGCCCCTCAGTGATCACATTAATCAAATCACTGAGGGCAGGGTTGATGGGCAGCATGTGTGGCAGTCCGAAACATGTGGGATATGAGAAGGGAGTGACGAGGGGGTTGTCCGTCTGTCTATTGCCCATTCACTCTTTCTTTACCTTTATCTCTCTAATTTAGTATGACTAGGTATCCATTTGTTAATACTATTCCTTATAACTGCAATGAGTGTGGGCAGAGTAATAAAACAATAGTAAAGTAAATAAATGAATAATCTCCTACTTAACGTTCATTGTAACAATAATCTTCCTGATAGTCATTACATTTATAATTTTCTTCTGCCCAGATGAACCATGGGCAAATCAGAATATCCAAATAGTCTGTAGCATGCAGCTCCAAAATAAAGATAAAGTGGAAGAAGCTGAAAGATACTGCTCAAATTTATCTCAGGTGTATTGATTCTCCCTTCTTGAAAACATTTAAGTTGCTAGACGGCAGACTGCACAGTGCACCTTAAGGAATGATCACCAAACACACGCAGCATAATGCACCTGGTAAATTATGGCGCAGTATACAACTAACCCCTCACAGATAGGAAATACTAAATAATGCAAGCCTTCCCATACACTACAGTTTTTTACAGCAAAGGAAGCAGCTCAAAGGCACAGAACAAAAAGCCCACTCGAAAAGACACAAGCATCAATAGGACCTTCTTTCTGGACAGTTTGATTTGTTTCGAACCATCTGCTGACAGGAACATAGTTTTTTATTATTGTGATCAAAATTTCTATTATTACTTTGACACCATTTTTTGAGGGGGCAATGACTGAAGCATTTTCAAATAATATGTTTTGAAGGCCATATGAGCACTAGTTAAGGAAAAGTCGCACACAAAATAATGGAATGACAAAAATATCGTCTGTTCGCTTCACTCGCTTAGCAATTTGGGTATTTAGTCATCATTAGCTATTACTAGTACCAATTCCCATACAAACACCACCAACAGAGGGCCAGGATGCTTACACTGTTCACTTGCTTCACACTAAATAACCCGAGCCTTTCTGTGCACCTCTCAAAGGATATAATAAAGCTCAGGTCACAGTGGTATGTAGGCTGGCCATTATGAATCATTGCCAAGGCCACTAACTACTAAGCCATCTGCAGAGTGCCAATGAGTGCCAAGATGGTTACCCAATGAACGTGCACCAAACTCACATCTTTAAGACCCCAATACACTGATCTTACCGAGCCATTCCTTACCCAGACATCTACAAAGGCCAGCATTACTCCAGAATTAAATCACTTCACATCAGTGGTTGATTAATTTCTTTTTACAGATTTTAATATTCTAATCTTCACTCTGATAATGTTTCTAGAGCAAATTACGTGTTTCCGAGGTTTCAAAAAGTAATTCTATGGCGATAAGTTATATACTGTATAAGTGGCAAGAGGCAACCATCCAATAGGTTAAGTTAAAGTGGGCTTCTGTTAGTTTAACTTTAACCCTTTCCATCCGTGATGCAGACGTCGGCGTCACAGTATGGAAAGGGTCAAGAGGAAATGGAAGAGGATTAATCCTCTTCTAAACCTCTCAATCCTCCTCTAAATTCCTCTTAAGAGATTTAAAAGAGGATTAAGAGGAAATAGAAGAGGATTAAGAGGTTTAGAAGAGGACTAACGGTGACGCTGTCGGACACCTGTCGGACGCCGACGTCGGCGGCGCCGGAGTGAAGGGGTTAACCCCCTGACTGCAGATTTCGTACAAGAAGACATCACCAAGCTACAGGAATGGAACAAAAAGTGGCTGGTACCATTCAGTGAAGAAAAATGTAGTCATGCACCTTGGGAGGGGATATCCAGCATACCAAACCACATGGGAAACACTCCACTATCCACCAGAGGCAGAGAAAGACCTGGGAGTATATGTTACCAGGCTAACAGTCAAAGTCAAATCCATGCCAATCGCAGCGGATGGGGTAAAAGAATGTGGCGGGAGAGTGTGCAGCTTTGGTGGTCAGTATTACATTGGTGGGCTATTACGTAATATAACTGCCATGCTTTCCAGGCAATACACATGCTCTGCCTTATTGAAACGGGTGTAATTCTGGATATTTACCCAAAGTGCCACCCTCCACATAAACAGTGCCAGGAAAGAGTTGACATGCACTTTGGTTAAAGAACATATCAACTCTAAATTACCTTATTTTACTTACAACAATATAAATATAAATACTTATTTCACTTATATACATTTGTCATATTTTATAACTAGTCTTTATTTAGTGCAATCAACACACATTCCAGCAGCGGCTTAATAGTTTTAGTGTTAAGAGTAATTACGCAAATATGCATTCTGCTGGTGTGTTGGCACTTGTGGGGTTCCCTTCTCGTGGAACCCGTCTAGGTAAGATGTCTAGGTAAGGGGGCCAGGGTACTTACATAATTCACACGTTTAACATGCACTGAAATCAGACCCTTGTAGACCACCCTTACTGAGCCACATCTTACCCAGACACCTACAAAGTGCCACCCTCCACACAAACAGTGCCAGGAGAGTGTCAATAAGGAGGGCTGGGTTTCTTAGACAATTTAGGAGCTTAATTAACACTGAAATCAGCACTTTTAAGACCTCCAAAGACCCTAGACCTCCTTTACTTAGCCACCACTTCTTTTTTTCTTCTTTTCTGACTTTTTCTCTTTTGGTTGATGCTTAAGTCCACCATACAGGTTCAAGGTCATCATCATCGTCATCGTTTACTTTTTCGTCAATTTTCTCATTTTTTATTATAAGATTAACATTTGATGACCATCGCTGGAAATATACCCTTCCATCTTTCCCCAAGACCAATAAAAATACAGACCATTAAGCTGCTGTAGGCTCTGATATGAGCTATTTCATTGTCCTGAAGACCACCATCAACCCAGACTAGATTATCTCTCTAAAGGGGACCAAAAATGAACTCCGGGGGGCAGCATAAGCTAAGCAAGGAGGCGCCACTATAAAACAAACTTGTCTGCACCATTACAAGCTAGAGCTGACCAATAGGCCCCACCAATAAAGCCCTCTGGCGCTGTAGACTGAATGTAAAATAAACTAAAAGTGGGCGTACAGATAAATATGCAGCGTTAATGAGACCCTGCACTGGAAATAATGTAAAACTATATGTAAATAGGTAATTATGGAAGATTTTCAGAGGGGATAAAAAATGTCTTTGGAAATATGGTGTTTCTTTTTTTTTCCTTGCCCTCCCGCCTTCACTCAACCTATCCTTTCTTTCTCCTTTTTCTTCTTCTCTTCCTACACCTTCTTCTTTCCTTCCTTCTGTTTCCTCCTTCTTCTTTTTCTTCTTCCTTTCCTCTTCCTCACCTTTTCTTTATCCCTTTCCTTTCCTTCCATCTCTCCTTTCCTTCCTTCCTTCCTCCCTCTCCTTTCCTTCCTTCCTTCCTCCCTCTCCTTTTCCCTTCCGTCCTCCTTCAAGCCATCTCCTTTCCTTCCTTCCTTCCTCCTTTCCTCCCTCCCTTCCCCCTCTATTCCATCTCCTTTCTTTCCTCCTTCCTTCTACCTCCCTCTCATTCCTTCCTTCTATTTTTTCCTCTTTTATTCCATCTCCTTTCTTTCCTCCTTCTACCTCCTCCCCTTCTTTCTTTTCTCCTTTCTCTCCTGCTTACCTTGGTGTGGGAGGAACCAGCAGCAGGATAAATAAATAAATAAATAAATAAATCCGAGCACAAAGGTCACAGAGAGAAAGACACACCACCACCACCACACGGTCTTAAACTTGATCTTGATGTTACTGGACTTGAGTGTGAGGCTTTCGAACGGCTCTATCTTTCACTTGACTCCCTACTATCTCATTAATTTAGTTAGCATCATACACTTAATTAGATATATAAAAAGTGTGTTTAGTGAGGGGAAAAATAATACAAAAAATAGTACACAGTGAATAAACTCCACCCAAACACGCTCGGTTCAAAACTTATAAGACAAATTCAATGACATCTACTGTTCTAAAATATATAAACCTTAATTAGATATGTAAAGAGAGTGTTTAATGAGGAAGAAATCAAAATGGGAAAATAGGTAATACATGCTTATCTGAATTTCCCCCCCCCCCCCCCCCCCAAGAAAACATGCTCGGCCCAACTTGTAAGAGACATTTAACATAATATGCCATTCTAAAATTTATAAACGTTAATAAGATATGTAGAGAGAGTGATTAATGAGGGAAAAGTCAAAATAAAATGAACTTTCTTAGCTATAGCTAGAAGACCAAGACCAAATTGCCACCGTAAACACATGAAAACTTAAGAAATTATACCATTCTGAAATACATAAACCTTAATTAGGTATGTAGAGTATGATTATTGGGGGAAAAATCAAAATAAAACGAATTTCCAAAACTCGTAGACCCAAGACCAAGACCAAATTACCATAGTGAACACAAGAATACTAAAAAAAAAAAATGCAATTTTGAAATACTTAAACTTTAATTACATGTATAATGTGTGATTAATGAAGGGAAAATAAAAAAACGACCAAATTGCCACAGTAAACACAAGAAACTATACTAATCTGAAATACATAGACCTCGATTAGATATATAAATAGTATGAGAATGAAGGAAAAATGAAGGAAAAATCATAAAACGAACTTCCGTAACCCGTAGACCCAAGACCAAGACCAAATCGCCACAGTAAACACGGCTGCTTCCGAGGTAAATATTTTCATGTTTTTTACCTTTTATCGCTATTTTTAAGGTGTTTTGAGGTCTTTTTAAGTTCCCGTGCCTGTAAATTGGTGTGGCGAGGCTGTACATGTATTAACCCAGCTGAGATATACGGGAAATGAGCTGTATATCCATGTATCAGTCTGTCACTGTATCTTACGTATTCAATCATTTCTCCTGTTTATTATTTTTTTTCTTGTATGATAAATGTTTCAGACTGGGGACCATCGTGCTGCTGCTTTTCGTGCCCTCCCAACCTTTACATTCTCCCAATATTTCCTCAAAAACGAAGATTTTGTGTTGAAAAGGTCAGGTCAAGTGAGGTCACAGTGCAAGGTGGAAGAGGTTTGGGTGTGAGGGTGTGGATTAGTTATTAGAGGTGCAAGGATGAGGTATCAGTGAGGTACAGAGGTGAGTGTGTGTCAAATTGCTCTGCTTTTATTTTCTCTCAATAATGTGTATTTATAGGCGCTAAGTCTCACATGTTATTTTAGGATGATACTGATGAGTGGGTACTAGGTAGCCACCTCTTGCAAAGTTAATACCTACAGTATGGATTATTTTTTGGTCCCTGAATGCAGTGCAGTAACAAATGACTTCCTGAAAATAGAAGGGGGTTGAGGGGGGCGAAGCCTCTCCATGAGGGGGGTCATGGGGGGCAAAGCCTATAATTAGGTAGGTTACTTAGCTTTAGAAATTATGGAGTAAATTCTCACAATTACCATCTTATATGTGTTTGACATTAGTGCCACCTTGACTTAACCCGGTAGCAGCGACAGGCCAAACTTGTGGCTTTACTGTGTATCAGCGACAGGTCAAATTTTTGCCATGATATAAACCCTTCATAATAGATGATGCATAAACTGATCACAAATGCGATGATATATATTATGAAATGGTTTGCGTGAATGATGATTTTTTTTCATTAAGTCGCTTAGAGGGGCCTTTAAGAAACATGATCCCCGCAGCTATTGGGTTAATTACTAATCAAATTTTTCCTTCCAGTTGTGTAATGCAGCCCAGGTGAAGCAGGCAAGAGCATTCACAGCATTCACTCACCAAGGAGAACCCAAGTAAATATGTAATAACAGAAATAAAAGAAATCTGTACCAACTAAAAAACAAACACACACATACATCCTCAGATTTCTGGCTAAAAGACACACAGCACACGATGGAAAATGAAACACTGTGTGACACTTTAAAGACTCCGAGTGATGGAGAGGAGGAGAGCAAGGAAGAGACAGCTCAGGACACCCTACCGAACAGCACAAGCTCACCAGACTCTACAAGGGCTGAGTCTCCGAGGGACGAGAGTGATGCCAGCAGTGACTGGAGGAGCAGCCAAGCAGTGGAGGAGTCTACTGTCCTGCCACCCAGCATGAAGGACTCGGCCACTGAAGAAGTAAAGCAATTTTAAATTTGTTATGTAGTCATCTGATTCATTATTGTCTTTTCCAAGAGGTCAGTGATGAAATAATGATATCTTTTTAAATGTAATACCTTTTGTATTGAGTAGATTGATTATTGCATTTTACTAGAGGTTGATAATGAGATGCTGAATTTATTACCTTGTTTTGAATTGATTGATGAGACTACTAGTGATAAAGCAATGTAAGGCTGACTTTTAATTTATAGTAGAAAATATTAATTTGTGTATTTCATAAAGACCAGTGACTGAATAATGTAATAAAGAGTGTTGTCTTTTATAATGACTGGGTTATATAATTAAGCATTTTAAAAGAGGCCAAATAATCAGTCATTCAGTAATTATGTTTTGCTTCAAATAGTTACTGGTGACTGAGACTTAATGGTTAGGTACTTAGAAAATTTTTGTTTAGTGTTTTTGTGTTGATTAATGTACATAATTATAGGAAAAATTCAAAATGGAGGCACTTGTAAGTCCACTATGACTATAATTTCACATAACTAACCATTGGAATGATTCACAGAGCATAGTCAGGAGGCGGAAGGGGAAGGATGAGAACAGCACCTCAGAAATCCGAAACAGCAATTTGGAACCAAAAATCAGAACTTCAGAACCCCAAAACAGCAGCTCAGAACTCCAAAACAGCACTGCAGAACCAAAATCCAGCACCTCGAAACCAAACAACAGCACTTTTGAATCACCAGACAACGCAGACCATGAACCATACACCATCCTGGACCCCGAGGATGACTCTGCCGAGGAAGTGAAGTGCAGGGAGAAGAAAAAGAGGATTCAGAAAGTGTTGTCCTCTGACCCACTTGACCTTGAGGCACTGAAGGATCTGGCTATTAGCTGTGGAGGACTCATGGATGGTGAGTGTATCCTTTGCTGAGGCTTGGTGGATAGCTATTGTGGTTTTAGGTCATTTGGTAAGTTCTTTAATGGAAATATGCAAGTCCGTTAGTTATTTGGAGGAGTTAGGTAATTGGGTGGACTTGGGTTATGTTACTTGGTGGGGTCACTATACTTCATTTGCTGTGGTCACTCTATGTTCTTTGGTGTGGTAACTTTAATTTATTTGGTGAAGCCTTTTAGTTTATTTGTTGTGGTTGGGTTATGTTGTATGGTTGGGTGACTTTACTTCTTTTGGTGGGGTCACATTATGTTATTTGGTTAGGTCAATTTACTTTACTTGGTGGGGTCACTTACTTGGCATTAGTGTGGCATAGAATTGACCCTCCACACACATTATCATCCTAATAATCCTCCCCTACAGACACACTTCGGCGGGAGGCGTGGCCGCTACTGATGGGTCTTGGCCGAGGGGAGCCGGAGGCAAAGAAGCCAGAGATGGAGGTGGTGGAGGGGCACAAGGACTTCCAACAGGTGGTGCTGGATGTCAAGCGGACACTCAAGCGCTTCCCGCCGGGCATCGAGGACTCGCGGCGCGTCATACTGATGGACCAGCTGATTGTGCTCATCATCAGGGTGCTCATGAGACACCCCCACCTGTACTACTACCAGGTATGGACCGTTTTGGGTAGTAGCTGTACTTTCCTACTGTCTTATATGTTGTCTATAGCACCGGTAGGCTCTCTTAACCCGTCCGCTGCGATTGGCATGGGTTTGGCTTTCACTGGTAGCCTGGTAACACATACTCCCAGGTCTTTCTCTGCCTCTGTGGTGGATAGCGGAGTGTTTCCCATGTGGTATTGGTATGCTGGATATCCCCTCCCAAGGTGCATGACTTTACAATTTTCTTCATTGAATTGTAGCAGCCACTTTTTGTTCCATTCCTGTAACTTGGTGATGTCTTCTTGTAGGAAATCTGCAGCAAAGGGTTTAAACACACTTAAGTCAGGAGATATTTTTGTTTCTTATTTTAGGGCCAGAGGCGAGTTTCCTTTCACTCCCTGTCTTCCTCAGGGTTACCATGATGTCGCGATCACCTTCCTCCTGGTGACGGGGGAGGACATGGGCTTCCAGCTGGTGGAGAGGCTGTCCATCACCCACCTCAAGGAGTTTATGGGCCCCACCATGGAGAAGACCAACTACTACCTCACCTACCTCTACCCCATCCTGGAGAGGGCCAACCGGACACTCTATGACTGCCTCGTGAAGTATGTAGTGGGAAGAGGAAGGGAGGGAGTGGTTAGTTGGATTGTGAAGTTATTTAAATATGGAAAGGCTTGAAAGGAGCATGGGGGGAGGCCTGAGAGGGAAGGATGAGCTATATGAAGTATGTATAGGGTAGAAAAGGATAAGTGAAAAGGTCTGGAAGGGAATGGATGGGTTGTATGGGATTGGGGGAGGTCTGAAGGGGAATGAATGAGCTATGTGGGATGGGGGAAGATCTGGAAGGAAATGGATGGACTGTATGGAATGGGAAAGGCCTGGAAGGAAATGAATGGGCTGTGGAAGGAATTGGATGAGGTACCTATGTGAAATGGGGAAAGTCTGGAAGGGAATGGACGAGCTATGTGAAATGGGGAAGGTTTGGAAGGGAATGGATAGGCTGTGTGGGATGGGGGGAAATCTATGGGCTATTTGGAATGGGATAAGAGCAAGAGGAACAGAGAGTATAGATCCTTACCTCAATGCCGCTCTCAGGTCTGGGGTGGACACGATGTTCTGTCTTCCGTGGCTCATCACCTGGTTCGCCCACACCCTCTCGGACTACCGGCACGTGGTGAGGCTCTATGACTTCTTCCTCGCCTCGCACGAGCTCATGCCCATGTACATCGCCACCGCCATCGTCCTGCAGAAGGAGAAGGAGCTGCTGGCTGAGGAGGAACAGGAAGTGTGTGCCATATTCTCCATTCTGTCCAAGGTAGGAAGGTATCTTATAATGTCTTGTGTGTTTATGATATTTCTTTCATCAATATTTCCCTTTGTATTAAGTGTTGGCATTCCCATAAGGATTCACAGTAAGTTTGATTGCTTGTAATGGTGTTTTTGTTGTAGTTTTTCTGTCATACTATAATTTTCTTCTTTTATTATTTCATTGTCATGTGTAAGTTAACCCCAAAGTCCCTTCCTTCCATCCTCATTTTCTTAAACATTTCAGTACCCAATCACACATTAGATAAGGCTTTCATAGGAGTTGTTGATATTTCCATGGGTAGTTTTATGACCCTGGTGGTAGTTTGACAAGGCCTCTGCACCATAAACTTGAAAACACTCATGAGAACCAGACTAATCTCCTTTGTGGCCTTGAGAAATAGCTGATGTGAGAGGTGGAAGCTTCTGAGAATACCGACATTAGTATCTTGACCCATCGTGACCCTTTCTCCCTCTCCCCAAGGATCCTGACAACCTTCCCTTTGAGGACATCCTGGTGAAGGCGCGGGAGCTCTATGAGAAGTACCCCCCAGGCCCCCTCAAGGATGACGTGGACAACTTCATCGTCAAGAGGTGAGGGGGACAAAAAACGAAACCACTGAGGCTGTGTGAAGAATAAAAAATAACCTCTGCGACTGTGGTTAAGAAAATAAAGAAAGAAAAAGAAAACTAACCCAAGGAGACTGTGTAAAAAAGAAAAAAATAATCTCTTAAGCTGTGTAAAGTACCTCAAATTTAGAGATAAATGTAAACATGAAAATACATCTACTTCTTCCTTCTTGATATAGAAATGGCATGACAATGTTGATGATGATGGTATAGACTTTTCCATCTGTCTGTCTGCCTGTATTGATATCTACTTTCATTAATAGACTACGGTTGAGATTTCCCTGTAGATTTATCTAATTATTTGATTTATTTTCAGAACATTTAAGAGACAGACAAATAGATTAAAATAGACATAGATAAAGATAAAACCAATACCATCAGAGGGAGGTTTGAAGGGAGTAGAACATAATCAGGTAAATCAACACTATAAGCAAACAAATATAACCCCAGACTTGACCCCCACAGGAAGGAGAGGGAGAGGAAGGAGAGCGAGCGCATAGCTGAGATGCGGCGTCGGGCGGACAAGCGGAACAAGCGACCCCAAAGGCTGGTGGACCGGATCTTTGCCTATGTCCCCGTGCACCTGGTCCTCCCTGCGCAGCGGCGGAAACTCTTCAAGCTGGCCCTCTTCACCGCCTCCATCCTTATCGCCCGCAGCCTCTACAAGAACTACTACACCTCCGCCATCGAATACTCCGCCGTCCTGGAATGATGGCGCCCGGCCTGGCTGCTTCCGGCTCTTGGTTCTGTTTTATTTTATTTATTCAGTGTTGGTTATTTTTAATTGATTTTTTGCAGTATTTCTTTGTCTCGTTGGAATTCCTTTTTTTGCTCCATCACCTTTTTCTTGTGCTCTTATCCTTTTTTCTCCTCGTTCCTGCTTTCTGTTTTGACCTCCAGCTCCTTGTATCTGTCTGGCTGAGTGTCTTCCATGCCTGTGGCCATCACTATTGATATTGAACAGTAATTAGAGATCATAAAAGCTCTTTTTATTTGAAAAATTGACTAAAAGATAGAACAAAAGCTAATTAAAATAATTTTTATTTAGTTAATGACTTTCAAAGAAAATCAGGTCATTGAGGAGACAAAACACAGCTTGGTACACAGACCACGGGTCCTTGGTGGTGGCTGGCAGGCCTTGCTGTGCAGGCTGTGTGCAGCAGGGAGGAGGACAACATGGTGTGTGTTGGGGAGTCAGTCATCTGGTCTTTTCAGTGCTCAAGGAAAAGACATGTGATAGTTTAATGAGTCTTGACCAAAGCTGTGATGACTCCTGCTGGTTCCTTTCTTGCCAATGCTAGGTTGTTGTAGGGCAGGGGTACCAAGGCACATTCTGAGTAAGGATGAGCTTCCCTAGAAGAGCTTGAAGTTGTAACGATATTTTTTTGCTACTTTGATAGTGTGTGTGTACAGACAGATGTGAAAACTTTTTTAAACTGTTGAAGTCATAAAGATACATCTTTTGAATGGAAGGTAATTCTCACACATTAACCAAGCAAACATTTGAATATTATGATAAAATCTGCAGGAAAATCATTATTCATTTTCTTCTTACTTTTATTTAAGGCTGATTGCTTTGTGCACATTTTCACTGGAAGAAACATAACCACCCACTGAAACACTAATTGCTAATCACATTCTTCTGTCAATAAAGAAACTGTGGCTTCGCGTCACCACACTTTTGTATTAAATAATTTTGTACTGCCGGCACTCGCATCACAGCTCTCTGCAGTCTGAGTTTCTCTGTTGCACATCTCATTTAAAGGATGATTGCCTCAAGCTGATTGTCAATGAACAGAAACTTTCCACCAAAAGACTGTGCTACAATGTCGTAAGTTGATGTTGCACTTATTTTAATTGTCCAAGTTTATATTGTGTATAAGCTCAAGACATGATGTACTGCACTTACTGTTAACACACACAGAAGATAAGGATATGCATTTAGTTAACTTGCTATTATTTGATGTTTTTCTGATATGCACGTGGTATTGGCACATTGTATTTTGTTGTGGAATCTGTTCTCTGCATTACATTTTTCAGCCATCAGAGCTAGTTGTGTTTGGTGCTTTGTGATGATTTCAAGCTTTAGTGCAGATTACTTATAAGGTTTGTATCATGTACAGCACAGGACTCAGTGTGTACAGTACATGTTGTGTTTGGACCATGATTACAAATATTTACCTTTTCAGTGGGGCGAGATAGGACTTGCGATCAAATCAAAACATAAATACAACAGCTAAATAATATACTAAAGACACAAGGCACTATAAAACACCTTCCTACCTTGGACAGGAAAATATCATACATGGCGGTAGGCAGACAGGGCGTGTATGTGTATGTGTGTTATATATTTCCTAGCAAATGAAAGAAAGGCAACAGAGGGAGGAATGCCCCCAAAGATTACCTCCCAGCCATTCAAATACAATCTGAAATTAACAACAAATTACTTTTATTAAGGAAGAAAATTGAGGTTTGTGCTATACATGTGCTGTGATGTGTCTGGAAGGGATATTGTTTTGGAAGTGATGTTTAACCATATGCAAGCAGAGATTAACAGAGAGAGAAAGAGAGATATAAAGTGTGAGAAAGATGCTGATTATTTGCTTATCTGTCCCTGTCCATCTCTGACACCTGTTCCTTGGGACTCCCTCGCAGGTTGGGTGGCCACTGTAAAAGAGCCTCTATTTCCTTTTATCCATAGAGTCCATTCTTGCATACTCCATTCCTTGTTATTCTTCTATCCCCTCTCACATTTTACTGACTGATGGAAGGCTTAGAGAAGAGGGAGGAAAGGAGTGGAAAGAGAAACAAAGCGAAGAGAAAGATGTAGGAAGAGAAAAGAGAGATGAAAGGATTAGAAGGGAAAAAAGAGGAAATAAAAAAAAGGAGATAAGAGAAGAGAAAAAGGAGAATGGAGTGGAAGGAGAAAAATGAGAAAGGAATGGAAGGAGGCAAAGGAGAAAGAAATGGAAAGAGAAAAAGGAGAAAGGAGTAGAAAGAGGAAAAAAGAAGAGGAAGGAGTAGAAAGAACATCAAGAGGAGAAAGGAACAGAAAGAAGGGACAGAATAATGAGAGGAGTGAAGAATGCAAGGATGACGTGAATGCATAAGAACAAACGGAGACCTCGGCTTTCACCCAGAAGTCTATAGCCCACGATGTACATAATTCTCTCCTATACTTTCTTATCGTTTATGTTATTTATGTCTGTTCACAGCCAAGCCTTGACTGTTACGTATTTACATTTTCCATGTTGGCGAAGGGAAGTGACTTGGCTGCATCAACACATGTATTCATTGTTTTGTCTGCTATTACGTTGTTAGTGAACGCTTATTTTTACAGTAAAGGAAGCAGAAGAAATGGCTGTGGACCGGCAACAGTGGAGGAGGCTCATATCCCATCCAACCCCACCATAGGGAATAAATGGACGTTAAACGATGATGATGATGATGATGAAGCAGTTCAAGGGAAAAACAAATGAAAATAAGAAAAAGCCCACTAAGTCACTGATCCTGTAATAAGACATAGGGAAAAATGGCCAAAAGAGAGGTTAATTTCGAGTGGAGATCAGTGTTGCCATATTATTGTACTCTGAACAATGCATTTATCATTTTTAGGCTCCAAGACTGTCACAACCACGCAAATAATGATCTAGGAAATTAAAGTCATCGTAAAAACTCTTAAATATAGATGGGTTTTTTTTTTTTTTTATTATTATTATTATTATTATTATTATTATGTTTTTATTTATTTATTTATTTTTATTTTATTTTATTTTATTTATTTAGTTATTTATTTATTTTTGCTATAATTATCAGTCAGAAACTACAAAAATACACTGGGCTGAGTACAATAATTTGGCAGTGCTGGTGGAGAGGTGTCTTGATACTCATGTCATGGTCTGGGCCGTGCATTGGGATGGCTATCACAGACAACTGGCTTCGATTACCATTGATTTATATGGCGTTGAATTTTTACCTGCAGTGTATACTCATGTAGAAGTCCGTCTAGTGAATGTGAAACTACCACCAGGTGATATGTTCAAATGAGGAATTGAATTACCTTGTAGAAAATAGTGTCCATTTAAACTTTAACATTTACATAGGTATATATGTATATGGCACTTTTTTCTCTTTTTTTTTTTTCATTTTATTTGTCGCTTATTCTGGTGTTCGCTGATTGGTGGACGGTTTGGCATCAATAACGGAAGGACAAAAAGGTTTCTTGGGTAGCCTTGTGTTGTAAAGGTATTGTGTTATGTTGTTAAGAACATCAGCAGCATTTCATTGGTGTTCACTGAGTGGAGGACAGTTTGGCATCAGTGACAAAGAGAAAGAAATTCCCCTACTTTTGCACACTGTTGTAAGATGTTTTGTTACACCATTACTATAGGAAATTTTCACTGTCTCGTAGGACACATGCAGGTTCTCAAGCTGCTGTGATAAGTGATAATGTAATAAGTGATAGTCCAGAGACTGCATAAGCCAAAGTTCACCAGAAAGTCTTCATTTTTTAATTCTGCTACTGTGTATTCTATCAAAGTCCATCATCTGCTGCATCAGATGATGGGACTTACTGTTAAGGGAGAAGGGAGGACCACTGACCACTGGGGAGGTCGTCAGGAACAATACAGATCATTGTTGGTGGCCTTAGCACAGAAAGCCCAGCTCACTCTAGTACCAAGCTTTCTATACAAGTCATTGTAGCCTGCATGACTAGAAAGTATTTTGAATATAGAGAAGTTTGACTTTTATAAATGTTCCAGCATGATGTTATTTATCCATTAATTCACTTGTATCCAAGACTCTGGTGGGCCTCTGATGCGCTGATAATTTTATGCTGAATACAGCTTCCATTTAAATCCTGAAGGGCAATGCCAAAACAGCTAAGGCACAGAAAATGCACAAAAATATAGAAAAAGGTAAAACTGGTTAAATAATTTGCATAAAAATCCTTTTTGAGTGTGCGAACACAAGTATACACCCACACCATATTGAGATTGAAATCTCAAACCTAATTTGATGATTTATTTTACTTGGCAACTTTTCTCTGGCATTCTACTGAATGTGGCAAGATTATTTTCTATATATAAATAGATATTTTGTTCAGCCCCATGTCTATCTCCTTTACTGTGAAAAAAAAGAGTACAGTCTAGAATCCATACAACAAGAAGTCTGTGTATAAGGGTGCTCAGGAGAGTAAGATTTTGCTAGCTTTTTTTTTTTTCAATATAAATAGATATATTGTATTAAACCCTTGGTCTATCTCCCTTACTCTGAATATAAAGAACACAATCTGGTGTCTATGTAAAAGTTCAGGGGAGTTCAAGGGTGTTTCAGTTACCAATATAGAGACCCAAGACACAGGATGGAGGGCTCTCTGACGCCTCTCCTCAGTGCACCGATCAGCTTACCGCCAAAGTCTTTCACCTTCCACCATCTACGCCAAGCTGTAGATGTCGCCCCATAGCGTGTGTTGCCTCCGTAGGGGACTATTATCAGAGGATTTAATTAAGTCTGGATTTTTAAATGTCTCGGCATCTCAGTTCGCCTGTTTGATAAGTGTCTCATAGAGGTTGCTGGGATTTCCATGGACTGTTTTGTGATTCCAGTGACAGTTTAATCCGACATTTGCATCTCGAACGGGAAAAACGCCCATGAAAACCCGGTTAGTCTTCTCAGTGGCCTTAGCAAATAGCTGTAGTGGGAGCCTCATACATTTAAGAATACGGACCTTAGTGTTTTATAATGTACATATATACGATAGATGTACATACCATAGAGATGTTATTATTATTATTATTATATACATGATTATATACATACGCCTCTTTTTAGTAACCTGTACAGACCCTCGTGATTGGTTGGTTGTTTGCTTGCCCGAGACTGTCTGGGAGGTGATTGGTTGATCGTGCCGGGATTCAACTCGTGGTTAGGTACAGAACTTTTTTGGCTTCTCAAGTTTTTATATTGAGAGTAATAAAAGTTGTTCTCTAATCTGGTGTTTGTGTGGCCTTTTGGGGGTTACTGATGGAAAGCTGTACAGGGAAAGGGTCCGGTCTTACACACACACACACACACACGCACGCACACACACACACACACACACACACACACACACACACACACACTACTGTGGCATAACTGGTTAGTGCGCTGTCAGGCTTCACGGTCTGATGGCGGCGGTTCGAGCCCCGCTCAGGCCAGATTCTTTCCGTTGACTAGGAATGGTTACTGTCCCCCCTTGAGCAAGGGGGATGGGGTGTGTGGTGTGTGAGGTCCCGGCAGTACCCATAGATTGACGATAAAGAGCACTTGCTCGCGTCGGGAGGGTACCTGCTGGCGATTACTAGTCCAACACGTGATCAGGTGGTGAATAACACACACACACACACACACACACACACATGGTTAGTGGTGCGAACAGACACAGATTTCCATGGCTAAGGTTTCAATCTCCAATATAACCTCTTTAACCTGTGCAATGTGTATAAAAAAACTTTCTCTATTACTACTACTACTACTACTACTGCTACTACTACTACTGGTACTATTACTACTACTGCTGCTACTACTGCTTTCACTACTATTGCTACTACTATTACTACTACTACTACTACTTTACTACTACTACTACTACTACTACTCTACTACTGCTCCTAAAAACACGAATAAGAACATTTAAATACCAAGAACACATCTACACCACCACCACAAACAAACACTCAAAATAACAAGAACGAAAATAATAACAAAGAAAAGAAAGTAATAACAAAATAAGAACAAGAACAAAAATAATAAGACCCCCCCAAAACGTAAAAGCAACAACAACAACAACAACAACAACAACAGAAAAACTAAATCTAAAGATGGGCTCCTCAATAAAATAGAATAAAATACAAAAGGATAAAATAAGGTCAACGTAAGTAAAATAAAAAAAATAAAAAGTAAAAGAAAAAAATAATAATAATAAAAAAAAGTCAACATATCCAGACCGCACAAGCACACACTCAATAAAAGACTCGAAACTACGTGAGAATCGCCAACGAAGAGAGACTTAAGATAGATTCCTTGGTCACCACCGTGGGCCGTAGAGACAAAACTAGCACCATTACCACGGAGAAGAGAATAGCAGGAGAGTATAGCAGTAGTAGTAGTAGTAGTAGTAGTAATAGTAGTAGTAGTAATAGCAGTAGTAGTGGTAGTAGTTTAGTAGTGGGGGTAGTAATAGTGGTAGTAGTACAGTAGTATGAAAAGTATGATCGTAAATATAAAAGGAGAGAGATAGAGAACGAGTATTAGGGTCACAGAAAGTAGTATGAGGAGAATGGTAATTGTATAAGAAAGAGGAGATAATTAGAGGAAGGGTATAAGGGCGATATAGTAGTATGAGGAGTATGATAGTTGTATAAGAAAGAGGAGATAATTAGAGGAAGGGTATAAGAGTAGTATGAAGAGTATGGAAATCGCGTGAGGAGGTGGATGATGAGTATTTGGGCGATAGAGAGTAGTATGAGGAGTATGATATTAGTATAAGGATGAGGAGGGAGAGGAGGAGTATTAGAGCCAGAGTAGAGTAATATGAGGAGTATGAGACAATGAGGAGGGGAGGTAGAGCAGTGTTAAGGCGATAGAGTTTTGAGAGATAGTTTTACACGACCTCTGCGCCTTGAACGGGAAAATCACCCATGAAAACCCAGTTACTCTTCGCTGTGGCATTGGGAAATAGTTGTAATGGGAGCCCGATACGTTTTAGGACCTTTGTCAAACTACCACCAGGGTGATAAAACTATCCATTGAATTGTTCCAAACTTTTTTTTACAGCAAAAGAGCCGGCTCAAGGACAACAAAAAGAGTGAATATAAAAAAAGCCCGCTACTTGCCGGTCCCACAACAGAAAATAGTATAGAGTGGCCAAAAGAGGTCAATTTCGGGTGGAGAGGTGTCTTGATACACTCTTCTTTTAAGTCACAGGCAGGAGGAAATACAGTCGAAGGAAGGCTGTTCCAGAGTTTGGATGAAAGAGTGAAGATGCTGGTTAACTCTTGCATAAGGGGTTTGGACAGTATAGGGATGGGCTAGAGTGGACAGTCGAGTGCAGCGGGGCCACGGGAAGGAGGGTAGGCATGCAGTTAGCAAGTTCAGAAGAGCAGTCAGCGTGAAAATGTCGATAGAAGATAGAAAGAGACCCAACATGGCGGCGGAATTTAAGAGGAAGAAGACTATCAGTAAGAGGAGGAGAACTGATGAGACGAAGAGCTAGACTCCACTCTGTCCAGGAGAGCTGTGTGGTGGAGCCCCCCCACACGTGAGATGCTTACTTCCGCGAAAGCCTTGTCAAATAAGTATATTGAGTACCGAAGTGTCTAAGAATATGAACCTTAGTGGCACCCCTTGAGCCCACAGAGTTCGAAACCCGTGTATGTTACGTGTCTATCAGTGTCAAATGGGTTTGAAATTATTGGTTAGATTCAGACACTTTCGAGCTTTCGAGTTTCTCTTCACCGGCTCATTGAATTCTCATTTTCTGACGCTCTCTCTCTCTCTCTCTCTCTCTCTCTCTCTCTCTCTCTCTCTCTCTCTCTCTCTCTCTCTCTCTCTCTCTCTCTCTCTCTCTCTCTCTCTCTCAAGCAACCAAGAGTAGCACGTTCAAGCCTTTATTTTTTCCTTAATAATTTTTCTTTGGTTTCTTTACTCGCATTTTTATTAATACTTATTTTTCTTATTGGTGATATTTTTTTATTTCTAATCGAAGAGGAGAAAGTTGCGTTCACAGATATCGATTTCTCTTCAATTTCCTGTGTGTTTTATTATTTTCTTCTCACACATCCACGTGGGAAGGAACTCTAATAGATAGAGACATAAAAACGAAAAGAAAAAAACTCAACTAGCAAGCCACAACTTTCTTTTAAAATAGCTTCACGGATTTTGGTGGCGAGAGGAAAAAATGAGAGGAGCAAAGATTCTATCGCATCAGAGTAACCAGGATGTCGCTCGCCCTTCGCCCTGCTCTGAGTCCTGCCATCCATCCTATTTTTTTTCTCCCTGCTCTCTTTGCTCGTTGCCCGTCACAGTGGCGAGGGTGAGCACTGCCACAGAGGAATAACAGTCGTAGGTAGATAGGGACGCAATGAAATCTTTGGCTCACTCTAATTTTCCATTGCCGCCAAAATTATTAACAGATGCACTGAAATATTTGCTTCCCTTCACTATAAATTAATTATCGCCTCTGCCAAGGCCCCCTGAGAGAAGGCCAGCACATCATAACGTTACAGGTCACCGACGTCACGTGAGGCAGGCAGGCAGGGGTGGATCAATTCCTTAAGCCCTATTGAAATCATTCCGTGGATTACTTTCTAGGGTCGCATTGAACTCATTTTGTGAATTGCTTTCTTATGTCGCATTGAAACCAATACTTGGATCATTTTATAATGTATTTTAGTCATTGTCGGGATTACTTTCTATGTCGTCTTGAAGTCATTTTGTGGATTACTTTTTTATGTCGCATTGAAATCATATCACGGATTACTTTATTACGTCGTATTGAAATCATTCCTTGAAATTCTCTCTCTCTCTCTCTCTCTCTCTCTCTCTCTCTCTCTCTCTCTCTCTCTCTCTCTCTCTCTCTCTCTCTCTCTCTCTCTCTCTCTCTCTCTCTCTCTCTCTCTCTCTCTCTCTCTCTCTCTCTGAAAAAAGAAAGTCTCCCAGCATCCGTGAGTCACCCACGTCAACCTTTCTCTCGTGTGTGTGTGTGTGTGTGTGTGTGTGTGTGTGTGTGTGTGTGTGTGTGTGTGTGTGTGTGTGTGTGTGTGTGTGTGTGTGTGTGTGTGTGTGTGTGTGTGTGTTTTACTATGTGGGACGGTTCACAAGCACATCATCACCACCATCATCACCATCACCATCACCATCACCACCACTATCATCATCACCATCACCACCACTATCACCACCACCATCATCATCGCCATCACCACCACCATCACCAATATCACCACCAAAATACTCCCCATCATATCTCCTATCACTCCACTTTCCTTTATCACCACCATCATCACCACTATCTAACTTCTCGAATTCCCACCACCACCACCACCACCACCACCACCACCACCACCACCACCACTATCATCTTTCTTCGCCCCTTCGCCAACCCTATCATCACCGTAACAAAATCGTACAACCAAACGCTTTTAAATCCTTCCCAGTGTTGATTCCCTTCTTATCTTCCCTCGGTGTTTTCACGCTCCTTTGAACTTGATAACTATATACCTGTCTTCATCCTTCCATCGGCCTCGCTCCATAAGACTTTCCACTCAGATTAATTATTTTCATGGTGTCCAACTTCCTAATGCAAGAGTTATTTGTCACTCCTTCATCTCTTTCGTTCCTGATTACGATGCTCCCAACTTTGCTTACTTCACCTCCTTCACTGGTATAAACTTTGGATCAACTAGATAAACTTTCCTTCGTGTGTGTTTTCTTTCATTACTCAAAGTTAAACTATTTCATGAAGGCGAGTTATTTGTCACTCCTTCATCTCTTTCGTCCCCGATTACGATGCTTCCAACTTTACTTACTTCACCTCTTTCACTGGTATAAGCTTTGCATTAACTAGAGAAATTTTCCTTCGTGTGTGTTTTCTTTCATTACTCAAAGTTAAAGAAAAGAAATAAAAAAATATCATGCTTTTGGATTTTTTTAGGGGAGGAGGGAGTGGAGTAGCGAATCATGTTTATTTTTGTTTTCCTTTCCTTTTGTCTAGTCTTCCTTACCGTAAAAACAACATTAACATTGCTCTCCAGATCACTATAATTTGCAAATGTCAATCAAACCGCCTAAAAAGTGGTTTCAAGGTATGACTCCTGGACAAGATACACAGGTGACAGGTAGCAATCACAGGCGGACAGGTGATTATTATTGCTATTGCATTGTCACGGTAACTGAGCATCCTATGACACCTGTAGGAGATTACCCGTTGTGACTAAGGTCGGTATCATCAGACGCTTCCGCCCCTCACATCAACTATTTCCAAAGGCCAAAAAGGAGATCAGTCGGGTTCTAATGAGTGCTTTGTTTAGGTTCATGGTACAGCAGAAGGGTCAGACTACCAGAAGGGTCATAAAACTACCCCGGAAATGCCCGAGACTCCTATGAAAGCCAAGCCAAATGTGTGTGCTTGGGCGCCGGAAATGTTTAAGAATGTGACCCTAATAAACTGCCTGAACGATCAAGGTAACTGGGTTGAGCACCGCGGCCGGGCGCCTCTTGATGGATATATATCAATCACTGTCTGAAGCGAGCATACTAGAGATGTTTTTTCATCTGTTTCAAACTCATACATTTAGCGGATTCACACGAGTGCCCTAGTTCGCAAGGCCGCACACACACACACACACACACACACACACACACACACACACACACACACACACACGTGCCAGTCATGGAGGCGGCAAAGTAAGGCGCTGACTGAGTGACTCTACGACCTGAAGAAGCAGCTTGAGGCACCAGTAGGCAGCGAGCCGCCAGGGAGGAAGGATATACGCCGCTAGCTCCTCCAATCTCCCTCACACACACATACACTTGAGACACCCACCCACGCGCGTTCACGCATACTCCCTTACGTGCCTCCACACCCCCACGTTAGAAATGCTTCCCCCGTGTGTTATAATCGTCCTGGGAATGCTGGCGTGCGTCTCCCAAGGCTTCGAGGTGATTGAAAACTTCTATAAGGGAGAGAGATATGAAGCGAAGGACCTCAGCCACCTCCCGTACTCTTCCTCGCTGCTTGCCTCGGCCTCCTCGTCCCCCAGCGGCCCCTTCGTCATGCCCCACGCCAGGAAGGTCGACGGGGTGGAGGGGCGTGACCTAACCTTCAGCGGACTAATGGAACAGCTGGGTCTGGCCTTCCAAGAGGAGCTACGGGCTGACCCGTCGACGGAGCAGTCACGAAAGCTGGACTCTGAAGGGAAGAAGGTACGTGTGTTTGTGTGTTTGTGTGTTTCGGTGTTTGTGTTGGTTAGTTCCTTTGATTGTTTGCATATGTGTGTGTGTGTGTGTGTGTGTGTGTGTGTGTGTGTGTGTGTGTGTGTAGTAGAAACGGATTTAGACTACCCATGAATCACTTTTGTATAGGTGTTTCCTCCTCATTTTCATTGTTTTATTGTGTCACGAAAACTTTTATTGATGGTAAGCGTGTTTGTGTTGCGAAAGAATGAAAAAAAAAATAAAAAAAGAAGGGGGGGAAAAAAGGGGAATAAGATTAGAAAAAAAAGGAAAGAGTAAGGAAGAAAGGGGGGAAAGAAAACAAGAAAGGGATGAGGCAGGAAGGGAGAAAATAAGATAAGAAAGAAGGAAAGAGGAAGAAAGAGGGAAAATGAGTGAAGGAAAAGAGGGAAAGATGTGAAGAGGAAGGGGAAGACGGGAAAAAGAAGATAAGCAAGAAGAGAAAGAAGGGAATATGAAATGAAAAATAAATAAACAACAAAAAAACATGAAGAAAGAAAAAATGTGAAGTAGAATTATAGAAGAAAGAGGAGATAAGGGAGGAGAAAGAATAGGGGGGGAGGGGGGGGGTAGGTGAAGAAAAAAATATCGCATCAACGCAAGTATAACATCGCACATCGTACAGAAGGACAAACTATCGTACATTGAAATCATTATCGCACACACATGACAACAAGTATAAAAAAAAGACCGCTTCTCCACGCCCCGCCCTGCCCCTTTCTACCTCGCCCCCTTCCACCTCTATTCGTTACCAATTTAGGGTGGAGAGGTGTCTTGATTTTTTCCTTTCCTCTCTTCTCTCTAGCGGTTTATTTGTATTTTTAAAGATAATTAATTTTTGCTTTAAAACTGGGAGAAGCACACTCAAAAAAGCGCTGAAATATAAACATTACTCATCACCGCCCCTATACACAAGACTCAAAATAACTAAAGGAAGTTGAATAGCAGATAAGTAACAGGCACAGACTCAGAGCCCCCTCCCCCTCGATATTGCTAAATCTACGGGTAATGAATGATTGATATATATTTGAGCGCCGGTGTTCTTCACGCTAGATTCTGTTCTGGCTTCGTAAATCGTTCTGTTTGGTCTCTCTCGATGCTGAAACAGCGGGTCACAGCATCACCAAGATTACCGGAAGATGAGAGATGCTAGAGTTCATACAAATATACATACATACATACATACATACAGACAGACATACAGACAGACAGACAGACACACGCACACGCACACACACACATGATGTTCGGGACAGATGGGAGGCTACAGCATCAGGCAGGTAAGATACAAATGGCCCAAAATACCCGTTACTTAATTACACTGAAGACCCCACCTGTTGCTACTGCTGCTGCTACTACTACTACTACTGCTGCTACTACTACTCCTACTACTACTACTGCTAATAATAATAATAATAATAATAATAATAATAATAATAATAATAATAATAATAATAATAATAATAATAATAATAATAATAATAATAATAATAATAATAATAATAATAATAATAACTACTTCTACTATTACTACTACTATTACTACTACTCTTACTACTCCTACTACTACTACTACTACTACTACTACCAGAATCAAAATGGGAGATAAATATAGATAGATAGATAGATAGAGAGAGAGAGAGAGAGAGAGAGAGAGAGAGAGAGAGAGAGAGAGAGAGAGAGAGAGAGAGAGAGAGAGAGAGAGAGAGAGAGAGAGAGAGAGAGAGAGAGAGAGAGAGAGAGAGAGAGAGAGAGAGAGAGAGAGAGAGAGAGAGAGAGAGAGAGAGAGAGAGAGAGACGAGCAGGTCGGGGTGCCAAGGTCACGCGCCAGCCAGCACCAGAGGACCTTCACCTCCAGGGTGTCCCGCCTGTGGAACACGTTCACGGCAGCAGGGCCAATAGTGAGGGAAATGTCCACCCAGCAGGTAAAAGTGGCTGCTCGCAGGTGGCGAAGAACATGCCCCACACCACTAGTGATGCTAAATACACAGTAAACAAGTGTAATTGGCTTTTGAAATAATGCACAAGAAAAAGTGACAGTTTAAGCCCTGAAAAGTGCACAGTGAAACACATGCTTCTCGTTACGAACGATCGCATAAAGTGTCGTCGACAAAAATAAATATGTTGTGTACTACAGATTGTCAGTTTAGATAAAAAGAGAGAGAGAGAGAGAGAGAGAGAGAGAGAGAGAGAGAGAGAGAGAGAGAGAGAGAGAGAGAGAGAGAGAGAGAGAGAGAGAGAGAGAGAGAGAGAGAGAGAGAGAGAGAGAGAGAGAGAGAGAGAGAGAGAGAGAGGGAGGGAGGGGGCGCGACACAAATATGAGAAAATAAAAAACTGTAAAAAAGATACACACACACACACACACACACACACACACACACACACACACACACACACACATGGAAAATTGAGGATGTGGTAATTCATTCTACTCCTTTCTTTCTTCCTGTCTGTCTGTGTCTATAAATACGCCTTCCCTCTGTGTGTGTGTGTGTGTGTGTGTGTGTGTGTGTGTGTGTGTGTGTGTGAATGACATAACCTCAATTCAAGTGTTTGTTTGTTTGTTTGTTTGTTTGTATGGCAGGTGTGTGAGTCATGGATGTTGCCTAAATAGATCATTACGCACACACGAACGTACACACACAGACATACGTACAGAGGCAGAAGAGGCTGTTTGTGTGTGTGTGTGAGAGAGAGAGAGAGAGAGAGAGAGAGAGAGAGAGAGAGAGAGAGAGAGAGAGAGAGAGAGAGAGAGAGAGAGAGAGAGAGAGAGAGAGAGAATGTAAAAAAAAAACAGAAGGAAAAGAATGGAAAAAAAACGAGTACACACACATACACACACACACACACACACACACACACACACACACACACACACACACACACACACACACACACATCAATGTCAATACCAATACCAACACCGACACCAAAACCAACACCAATACCATTACCAACATTAAAACCAACAAAAAAACAAAACAAACAAAAAAACTAGGAAAATGAGAAGAGCAAAAGATTTCCGAAAACATTATCACGAAATTATTTTCTGTTAAATTTATCACGATCAAGTTTATTAAGCAAAGAAAGAAGGTTGGAGGGTGGAAAGGAGGAAAGCGAAGTATAAATAATGTGGAAGAACAGAAGGAAGGGAGAAATAAGAGAAGAAAGCTGGAAAAAAACGAGGAAAGAGTAAAGGAAGAAAACGGAAAACAAATAATATAGGACAAAAATAACGAAGAATGGAGGGAGGAGAGGAAAAAAGGGAAGAAAACAAGCATAAAATAATAAAACAAAAGAGGAACGCAGGAAAAGAAGATAGGAATAAATAAAGTTAATTAAGCAATGGGAGAAGAAAACAGATGAAAGGAACGTAGTGTGTAAAAGAAGAAAAGCATTACGAAGGAAAATAACAAGCAGAGGAGGAAGAAAGGGAAAGAAAAGAGAGTAGGAGAAAGGGTACGAAGATAGTAAAGGAGGAGAGCTATAACACACACACACACACACACACACACACACACACACACACACACACACACACACACACACACACACACACACACACACACACACACAATCTTTACCTCACGTATCACCCCCCCCACCCCCACCACCACCACCACCATCACCGCCACCACTGACATACTGATCCAAGTACCGCTAGACTCAACACCTCCCACCACCACCACCACTGCTCGCATTACTTCCGTCATTATCACCATCACCTTCGTCACTATGCATATATGGGCGTGATGGTGAGGGTACTTAATGGGTTGGTAAAGCACATGTTACTACTACTACTACTACTACTACTACTACTACAACTACTACTACTATTACTATTACTATTACTATTACTATTACTATTATTATTATTATTATTATTATTATTATTATTACTATTACTATACTACTACTACTACTACTACTACTACTACTACACACACACACACACACACACACACACACACACACACACACACCGAACCCAACCCAGCAATAAATAAGAGAGAGAAAGAGAACAACAACAACAACAACAATGACAAAAACAACTAAAACAACATAACAGGCCCTTCTAAAGATTGCAGTTACCTCAGACATCATCATCCCCCCTCCTCTCTCTCTCTCTCCTTCCTCTTTCTCTCCCTCCCTTCATCCCTCCCACCCGTGTTCCTCCGCCGCTACTTGAGTCAATTCCTGCCAATCAATGAACGCAGCTTGTCTTACCTGCCTTTGCCGCCCCACCTGTGCTTGCGTGAGGCTGCGTGACTAGACAAAGGGTTGACTGCACAGTATGCGCATGCAGAGGGCGGAGGTGGCGCTCTGAAAGGTAGACAATTACAGGTATGAGAGAGGTGAAATGGTAGGTGACTGGAGGGGATGAAGAGTGGAGAGGTAGACAGTTAGAAGTGGACTGGTAGACGGATTAAAAGGTAGATGATTGCAGGTATCAGTGAGGTGGAATGGTAGCTGAGTAGAGGGGATGGAGAGTGGAGAGGTAGATAGTTAGAAGTGGACTGGTATTAAACAGTAGACAAATTGAAAGGTAGATAAATATAGGTGAGAAATGTGGAATGGTTGGTGAGTAGAGGGGGTGAAGAGTGGAGAGGTAGACAGTTGTAAGTGGATGATATGTAAACAGTAGACACATTGAAGGGTAGATGATTAAAGGTGTAAGACGGGTGGACTGGAGTGGAAGGAGAGTGGAAGGATTGACAGTTAGAAATTGATGGTATATAAAGTGGAGAAGTGGAGGCTGCACAGACTGACAGGTAGATAGTTACGGGTATAAGGAAAGGTGGAATAGTACATAGATAACTGGAGGGGAAGGAAATTGGAAAGGTAGACAGTTAAAGGTACAGACAAGGAAGAATAATATATAAAAAGGTAGACAAATGGAAGCTGCGAAGAATGAAAGGTGAAAATTATAGATGAAAGAAAGGTGGAATAATAGGTAGGAGTGGAGGGAATGTGGATAGGTAGGCAAGTAAATGTATAGGCAATGTGGAATGGTATATAACAGGTAGATTGCAGGTGGAAAAGAGATGGAAAGGCAACTAAATGGGGGTATATAAGGAGAGAAGGTACAAGAGGATGATTACAGGTAAGAAAAGCGAACAGGTGGGTGAATGAGGTGGATGAATAGACAGGTAAAAGGTAAGCCGATTAATTAGTGAATATTTTGGTCGGTTCAGGTGGTTAAGTAAGAGTGGAGTTGATTTAGTGAGTCAGTTAGATCATATGATTGCTTGGGGAATTACCGTATGATAGGCCATGCGTAGGTGTGTGTGTGTGTGTGTGTGTGTGTGTGTGTGTGTGTGTTAAATGCAAGGCACGTGAGCTTACCTCTAGTTCTTTCACACACACACACACACACACACACACACACACACACGTTCAAAATAGTGTTATCCAATGACTACACAACCGCAAGAATGTACTTCTGACATACATGTGTGTGTGTGTGTGTGTGTGTGTGTGTGTGTGTGTGTGTGTGTGTGTGTGTGTGTGTGTGTGTGTGTGTGTGTGTGTGTGTGTGTGTGTTAGACAAAGTATACCTAGAAATTTAAGATAAAGAATTCCCCCATTTATTTCCCTTTCTCTATTCCCCACCTTCCCTCCCTATCCCTTCCCCTCCTCCCCTTCTCCCTCCCTTCTCTCTTCCCCACTCTTCCTATTCCTTCTCTCCTACTTACCTCATCCTTCTCTTCCTATCCCTCGCTCTTCTTTCTTACTCACTCATGCTCTTCCCGCGCTCCTCTCCTTCCTCTCCCTTCCATTCTTTCCCATTACATCCTGCCCTCTCCCTCTCTATCCCCATCTCACCTCACCCCCCCAACACTCCACACACACAAACACCTGGCAACCAACTCTCCCCCCTTCCTCCCTCCCCCCTCCATAAACTAGTGTCCGCCCAGCCATCCACCCGCATCGGGGGACACAAATAATGACAATGGCGGTGATGATGGAGCAGCCTCGTTGGGGAGATGAAGCCAAGCGTGTCCCCGAGAGGCTGCCGAGGGGATCTTCTGTTGTCTGGTGGCGGCGAAGGGGACGTCAGTAGTAATGAAGTCGAGGCTCTGACCGACACACTAAACCTTCGACATACTGAACTAACTGAGGGATCTTGGTATACTATAGGGTCATATGTGTTGTTGTTGTTGTTGTTGTTGTTGTTGTTTTCTTCTTTTTCTTCATTTTTTTTTCTTTTTCTTTTCTTTTTTCTTTTCCATTTTCATTTTCATTTTTTTTTCTTCTTCTTGTAGTACTCTTATCGAAGCGGAAATATTAGTGGTAATTAACTTCTTTCTTAAACCACTTTACGTTAATTCATCTATTTTTACTCTTACATTATACATTTTCTATTACATTATACATCTATGGATTTTTCAATTTCATTTCATATTACATTATTTTACTTTCGATTACATATATTTATACTCGTAATACTCAACGGGTTCTTATTTAAGATGTCTAATTTCTTTCATATATTGAGACATCTGACTCCTCTCATAAATTGAAATATTTGATTCCAAAGAGAAAATGAAATAAAAAGCAAATTGAAAAACGAGAATGTTCTGATGCTTCTCCACAGCCATGCATTACGTTCTGCCTATTGTGCCGGTAGGCTTTCTTGGAGTGCCTGGTGGTCTGCCCCAGCCCGTTATGACGCAGGCGACAGGTGTTTCGCTTTCACCTAAGCTGTCACCTGCTTAAAATAGCTACATACGTCAGCAGACCATTCAGAGACAGGTATTGTGCTGTTATTAGATCAGCTACCTGTGTTACACCATGACTCAACGTACAAAGGTGTGCTGGACATTAATCAAGAGACCGGTAGGACTCATGTGGGCCGCTGTTACCTGAGCTGCTACGTGTCTTATATAATTGACGAGGTAGACAGGTGAGGCGCCAGCACCTGTGTTCTTACCTGTACTACCTGGTAATTAGTGAACAGAGTGACCGCGAAAAGTGATAAATTACACTGCTACCTGTTTATGTTAATTAGCAAGGGGAATACAGGTGTGATTTCATGTGTTGTTACCTGCGCTGAATAATTAGTGAGAAAAGGATAGGAAAACGGACAGTATTACACGCGTTAGGCGACATAAATTAAATTGCTACCTGCTTTTGTTAATTAGCAAGGGAAATACAGGTGTGATTTTATGCGTTGTTACCTGCGCGGGATAATTAGTGAGAAGTGCACAGGTAAACCGCGTAAACAATATTAGACGCGGTAAACAAAAAAAGTATTGAACATCTAGGAAGAAAAATAAATAATGGCTAATGATTATGAAGACGATGATGATAACAATGATGAAGATGATGAGAAGCAAACAAAGATACATCATTGCACTGCTACCGTATATATTATAGAGTAGAGTATAAACCAATGAACGAGGCATAATAATAATGATAATAAAACGATGGTGATAATAAAGGTGATGATGATGATGATGAAAAAACAAACAAACGTAACCTCAGTACCTTTGTCACTATAACGAACAATAAACGAGAGATAATAATAAAAATGATAAGAATAACGATAATAATAATAATAATAATAATAATAATAATAATAATAATAATAATGATAATGAAAATGACAGACAACCATACACCATTACCTGCAGCACTGTATAAACCAACTAGCAAGGAATGTGGACAGGTAACATACAAGAATACAAGGATGGGGGGGATGGGAAACGGGGGGGTGGATGGAAGAACCTGTGCTACTAAAGACAGGTAAGGGTTGGGAATGCACCTGATATTGCTACGCCATGATAATTAAGGAGCGTCGGCACACCTGAGGGGCGGCAACACACCTGTCTGTTACCTATGTGAAGTAACGGCCGTGACAGCCTCTTTCACACCCATTGACGAGGCGGGGGCGGGAGGGAGGGAGGGGGAGAGAGGGGAAGAGGGACGGGGAGAGAGGGGGAGAGGGAAAGAGGGGGGAGAGGAAGGGAGGGAGTGAAGGAGGGAGAGAGAGGGGGAGAAGGAAAGATAGATAAAGAACGAAAGAAGGAATGAGAGAGAAAAGAGAAACACTATCCCCTAATCCCTCTTTTCTCTCCCTTTTCTTCCCTTGTTTTCCTTTCCATCTCCCTTAAACACACAAACATAGACACACCCAGACAAAAACACAAACAAACAAAGGAACACACAAACACTGAGACACACAAACACACACAGAAAGAAACAGAAAGAGATAAAAAGACAGAGAAAGACAACCACATCCATCTATATAACCCTTCCTTTCCTTTCTTCTCTCCCTCTCTACCCCAATGTTCCTCCCAACCCCCCTCCCCCATGTGTGTGAGTGGGTGTGTTGTGTGTGCAGTGGACAGTTAGTATTTCCCAGCTTTTAATGGTCGGGGCCGCGTGCCGTCAAGACTTAACGGCGGTAATCAACGTTGGGTCAGCCGCGGCCGGGAACAAAATAATACAGACAAAAGGGGTAAAAAAATCTTGAGCCGAAGGAGCCGAAGATGAAGTGCAGTGGAGGAAGGGAATGAAATAAGGAAAGAAAGATAAAAGGGAAGATGCACTGCACTGCTGTGCAGTGAAAGAAGAGATTGAAATAAGGAAAGAATGATAAGTTGAGATGAAGGTGCAATGAAGGAAGAGACTGAAAGATGAAAGAATGATAGACTGGGATGAAATACAATGATGTTACACAATGAAAAAAAAACAGAGGAAAAGAAAGATGACTGGTGAGGGAAGATGTACAATGAAGGAAAACAAAAAGAAATAAAAGAAAAAAATAACTGCAGGGTGGACGGGACTTGCTAAAACAAAATTCTGAATAAAACAATAAAAAAAAAGATATACTGTAGGGACGCGAGGAAAATATCATGGGAAAAATAAACCAAAATAAAATAAAAGAGGAAATAATATACAAAAAAGACACTGCAGAGGCGAGAAACTTACAAAATTGAAAATTGTGAAGGAAAACGATGAAATAAAGTATAATATAAACCAGGGAGGAAAAAAGGAAGAAAACTGTGCTTGAGAACTTCACAGAAATAAATGAAAGCTACAAAAAAAAAAATAATAGAATAGATAAAAATAAATACATGCCGAAAACCGTATAGGGGAACAAAAGATACGGTAAAGAAAGATAGAGATAGATAGGTAGAGAGAATTAAAAAAAAATTCAGGTGCATTGTAAAGGTAATGATAGTTTGTTACCTCACATAATTAACAGACTGTGATAAGTGTACATAAGACAACAAAACTGCAAACACCAATCAATAAACACACACACACACACACACACACACACACACACACACACACACACACACACACCTTATTTGAACAGCCTTCGCCATACATACACGAGATCTGATCCATGAAATCTCATTTACCTTTTGACAGCATGCATAGAGGAGGAAGAGAGGGAGGAGGAGGAAACATGGAAACATGGACTAGCAGGCAGCAGAAAGCCTGTTGGCTCATTACTAGGCTGCCTGCGTTCAGTGATTTAATCAATCCGTTTACCACAGGAGTGGCTTGCAGGGAAGGATTAAAGAGAAGAACCTCAGAAACTGAAGAGAAAAAACAAGAAAATAACAACGAAGAAGAAGCGGAAATAAACGAAACGAAGAGAACAGAAAAAAAACAAGAAAATAAACTTAACAGAAGAAGCAGAGGTAGAAAAAATAAAAGATCAAGCACAAGAAGAGACGAAATAATGAAAGAAAAAAGGAAACAATCCAAACAAGAAGAAAGAAACAAAGAATAAAACAAAACAAGACATGATCCCCCTTATTTTCCTCCCTCCCCCCCCTCATGGAAAGGAATCCCACCCCTGTTTAATTTTACGTCATTTGTTTACACCACAACAGCTGATCATGACGTCTCTCCGCGCTCCACCAGCTGATCGCGAAGGCCTGTATGTTTGTGTGTGTGTGTGTGTGTGTGTGTGTGTGTGTGTGTGTGTGTGTGTGTGTGTGTGTGTGTGTGTGTTTGCCCGCGGCCCAGAAGCGTTCACCCGTCGATATGTGGAACGAGAACACGAGATAAACAGAAAAAAAGAAAAAAAAAGTAACACACGTACACGCACACTCACTCATACACACACACACACACACACACACACACACACACACACACACACACACATATACATACCGCCTAAAAGCGTTCATCCGTTGATATGTGGAAATAGAACACGAGATAAACAGAAAAGAGGAGAAAAATGAAGTAACACACACGTATACACACACTCACATACATACACACATACGTGCATACATACATTACCTCTATTTTGGCCACTCGTGTATACTTTCTGTTTAGCAGTGATTAGCGTATTTTTTTGTTCATAATATTTTTTTTATTTATATACTTTTGATCTTGAGTTGCTTCCTATATTGTAAAAAATACACACATACATACATACACATACATACATACATACATATATACATACATACATACATACAAACATACATACATACGTTTACCCATCGCTTTGTGGAATGAAAACACAAGGTAAAAAAATAAAGGTGCAACAACCACACACAAACGTCTTATACATACATACATACATACATACATACATATCTTTCTCTCCCTCATCACCGGCTATTACTAAAATTACAGGCTCACGGCGAAGATGGGAAAGTTTTGAACTGGATCAGGCGTGGCTTAGTGATAGGAAGCAGAGAGTGCAAATCAATGGTAAAAAATCTTAATGGGGCAGTGTTACGAGTGGAGTCCCTCAAGGGTCGGTGCTGGGTCCTCTGCTTTTTATTATTTACATCAATGACTTGGACACAGGAATTAGTAGTGATGTCAGTAAGTTCGCAGATGATACCAAGATCGGTAGAGTAATCCAATCAGACAGGGACGCTACCGTTCTCCAGGATGAGCTTGACAGACTATATGATTGGGCGGGGAAGTGGCAGATGGAATTCAATGTCGGGAAGTGTAGCATTTTGAGTGTAGGTAGGAATAACCCCTCACACAAGTACTCCTTAAATGACATTCCTCTAAGCAGGTCTGGGCGTGAGAGAGACTTAGGAGTCCTAGTGAGCGCTGACCTCCGCCCTTGGGCTCAATGCATTCAGACTAAAAATCGGGCCAACAGAGTACTGGGTTACATCTCAAGGAGCGTAAACAATAGGAGCGCTGACGTCATCCTCAAACTTTACTTAGCACTAGTTAGACCTCATCTCGATTATGCAGTTAAGTTCTGGTCCCCCTACTATAGAATGGATATCAAGATGTTAGAATCTGTACAGAGGAGGATGACAAAGATGATTCAGGGGGTGAGAAACTTGCCTTATGAAGACAGGCTGAAGCATTTAAATCTACACTCTCTAGAAAGGCGAAGGTTCCGAGGAGACTTGATCGAAGTCTATAAATGGATGAAGGGCTTTAATAAAGGGGATGTCAATAAGATTTTGAGAGTAAAAGAGCCAGGTAGGACGCGTGGCAATAGTTTTAAGTTAGACAAATTCAGATTCAACAAAGACATAGGCAAGAATTGGTTCACCAGTAGAGTGGTGGACGAATGGAACAGGCTTGGGAGCCATGTTGTGGGTGCCAATACCGTAGATACATTCAAGAAGAGGTTAGATAAAGCTATGGATGGTGAGGTAAGGTGGGGTTGAGTGTACAGGAGCTGCCTTATATAGGCCAACCGGCCTCTTGCAGACTCCTTACGTTCTTATGTTCTTATACACGCATACATACATACATACACTTCACAGCCCCATTGGTAAGAGTAAACAAGTAAATACAAACAGATAATTAAGGTCAGCGTCAGTATATAAGGGCAGGAAAAGAACATACAAGCAAACAAACATATTTACATACACTCATACGCACATACAAACACACGTACACTCATACACTCTGCAGCCCTATTGACAAGAAGGAAACAAACACACAAACAGATACAAACAGATCATTAACAGGTCATGGCCAGTGATAAACAGAGCATCACACACACACACACACACACACACACACACACACACACACACACACACACACACACACACCAAGAAAAATATAGAGTATGTGAGAATTTAAAACGCTTGGAAAGTATAGACGAAATAAAAAGAATAAAAGAAACGAGGTCGAGAAAATTAGCGAATGGAATCGAATATTTATAAGAAATTTGAGTTGCTGTTAAATGGTTGTAGAAAAAAAATAGATGAGTTAAAGAAAGAAAATGAAGGAAAACAGAAGAAGGAAGAAAAAGTGAATTGCTGTTGAAAAATGAATGATGATGGTGTACTAGATAGATAGATAGATAAATAGATAGATGGATAGATAGATAGAGAGCAACTGTAATGTAATAAATAAGACTTACCTCCGTGTGTGTGTGTGTGTGTGTGTGTGTGTGTGTGTGTGTGTGTGTACATCATCCTGACAACAAACTAACCGTCTATGGGATGAGAGAACAGATTAACGGTTTAAAAGGACGTCTCTCTCTCTCTCTCTCTCTCTCTCTCTCTCTCTCTCTCTCTCTCTCTCGTCCCTTCGGATTGGAAAAAGGCTAACGTAACACCGATTTTTAAGAAAGGAGACAAAAAAATACCAGGTAATTACAGGTCCATTAGTCTGATTTTAGTTGTAGGCAAGCTACTCGAGAGCATAATTAGAGACAAAATTGTGAGTTACCTTGAAAGCCACTCATTAATTGGGGATTCACAACACGGCTTTCGTAACAAATGATCCTACCTATCAAACTTATTGACCTTTTATAACGACCTCTTCTCAGTTTATGACGTAACCAAATCACTGGACGTAGACTATCTTGATTTCCAGAAAGCGTTTGATAAAGTTCCACATCATAAATTTCTTTATAAATTAAAAGGCAACTAGGTATTGACGGTCAAGTTATGGATCGCGAATTGGTTGAGCAACAGACAAATAGTGGTGATCGACGGATTTAACTCAGAGATGGTGTCTGTCACTAGTGGGGTCCCTCAGGGCTGGGTTCTTGACCCAATGCTCTTCATTATTTACATCAATGATGTGGATGTTGGAATCAATAATCTCATTAGTAAATTTGCAGACGACACAAAGGATGGTAACTCGGTTCTCACTGACGAAGACAGACAAGGCCTCCAAGAGGGTTCGCATAAAATTTCAGCTTGGTCTGATAGATGGGAGATGCCTTTCAATGTAGACAAGTGCCAGGTCTTTCAAGTTGGAACAAGAAATAAAAAGTTCGATTACGAAATGCGCGGCGTCAAACTCAAAAGGGTTCAGTGCGTCAAGGACCTGGGCGTCAAATTTGTGTCAAACCTCAAATTATCACAGCAATGCATTAATGCAGCAAATAGAGCGAACAGAATGTTGGGCTTCATTAAAAGAAACTTTTTATTAAAAAATAAAGATGTTATACTTCCGCTCTACAGTAGTTTAGTCAGACCCCTATTGGAATATGCGGTACAGTTTTGGTCTC
This sequence comes from Eriocheir sinensis, assembly GCF_024679095.1. NCBI lineage: Eukaryota > Metazoa > Arthropoda > Malacostraca > Decapoda > Varunidae > Eriocheir > Eriocheir sinensis. The sequence goes on along the minus strand of NC_066526.1, from coordinate 21,468,862 downwards.
CCCACCATGCAAAGGACATTGCTAAATTAGAAGGTGTTCGAGCGGCTAATCACACTGATGTGATTTCTTGATGTATAAATAAAAACCCACACTGGCAGACGATAGAGTTATATTTTTAACCACAAATATAACTCTGTCGTTCGCTCTATTTGCTGCATTAATGCATTCCTGTGAGAATTTGAGGTTTGACGCGATTTTGACACCCAGGTCCTTGACGCATTGAACTGGTTAAAAATCTAACTCTATCGTCTGCCAGTGTGGGTTTTTATTTATTGAAGGTGTTCAACGTCGGGCAACAAAAATGGTCCCTTCCTTGCACAACAAACCCTACGACGAGAAGCTTTCCACCCTTAACATATTCTCTCTTGAGAAACGTCACCTCCGAGGAAAACTGATCGAATGTTTTAAAATACTTAATGGATTTACGAGTGTGGATAAATCAAAACTGTTTGTAATTGATGACACTTTGCGAACGAGGAATAATGGGACAAAACTTAAATGTAGACAAGCAAATTCAGACTCCATCAAATTTTTCTTCACCAACGTTGTAGTGCGAGGATGGAATAAGCTCCCACCTGCAGTGGTCCAGTGTAACACGATTGACTCCTTTAAAAACAAGCTCGAAAGACGTTTCCTTCAACATAGTATTAACTAGAGTAAAAATGCAAAGTTTTGGAGCCATCTGATTAATGTAGAATCACTTAGGTTAAAGGACAGACCACCTTGTCTGGACCATGGGGTCTGTGTGGTCTGATTTTCTATGTAATTTTTTTGTAAATCTCTCTCTCTCTCTCTCTCTCTCTCTCTCTCTCTCTCTCTCTCTCTCTCTCTCTCTCTCTCTCTCTCTCTCTCTCTCTCTCTCTCTCTCTCTCTCTCTCTCTCTCTCTAACGAGAGAGAGAGAGAGAGAGAGAGAGAGAGAGAGAGAGAGAGAGAGAGAGAGAGAGAGAGAGAGAGAGAGAGAGAGAGAGAGAGGTGAAAGTAGTAATGAGGTCAGGTGTCATTTATAATTAGTGACTCTTCAAGCAGTGAAATACATATTAGAGAGAGAGAGAGAGAGAGAGAGAGAGAGAGAGAGAGAGAGAGAGAAATGACCCCTTGACAATGAGTTGCTTTCTTTTTCTCATGCAAAAAAAAATCTTTCTCGTGCACAGCATCCGTCTAAGTGATGCTCTCTCTCTCTCTCTCTCTCTCTCTCTCTCTCTCTCTCTCTCTCTCTCTCTTTCACACACACACACACACACACACACACACACACACACACAGACACACACACGTTAACCTAATTTCCACCGTATAAAAGATAAAGTAAAAAAAGAAAGATACAGTAATCGAAATTCAAGCGCAATCAAGTCAGTGGTAAAAAAAGAGAGAAAGAAAGATAATGAGATAAAAAAAAATGAAGGAAAAGACTGAAGGAAAATGAGAGAACAATTGAAAACGGGAAGTGTGCGCGCCATGAAGGTGTTCAATCTCGCCGCATGGAATGAATGACTCAGTTAACCTTTCCAAAAATACCTGTTGAATAATTAAGACTTTTTCCCCTTCATTTTTTTTGTCTTGGTGTTATTGACTTCGGTAACTGACTCTGATATTTTATTTCTTTTATCTTCATTAAAGCATTTCAGTTATTATTTATCTTTTTACCTATTTATTTTTTTCATCTTTGTATTCTTCAAGTACGATCAGAAAATATTTACATAAAATGAGTTTTCAATAATCAGTAATGTTTGATTTTTTTGCTATTCGTATAAAGTAATGAAGGGTTAAATCCATGCTATAATATCGATAGTTAGAAAGCAAGCATCAAGGATTAAAAATAAGACAAAAGTTGAAGCTACATTAATGACGAATAAAAACCAAAAACATGGACTAATGATGTGGCTGATGAGGATGGTGAGGAAAGAGTCGCTTATATAAATAAAATATCTCTATAATCGTGTGAAACTTAAGACAACAATAGTAATAGCTTCTTTAAAGACCAATAGTTATATGGTCACTCCACTCATCTTCCTTTTTTTTTCTTTTTTACAGCAAAGGAGATAGTTTAAAGGCGTAAAAAAAATAATAATGAAAAAAAAGCCCGCTACTTACTGCTTCTGAATAGTGTGCAGAGGAGTGGCCAAAAAGAGAGGTCAATTTCGGGATGTAAATGATGCTCAACAAAAGCTTTAATAACCCCAATTGATTTTAAACACAAAACTCCATCACTTAACACACCACGAAACACCAAAATTCACCTCATCACCGACCTTTTCTCACCTCCATTACCACCACCATCACCTTATCTTATCATCACTTACCGAGGACCCGGAGACCGATGTACGATATTATGTGGCGTGGAATATAGGTTAAGAATTAATGAAAAGGTAATTACACGGATCTTGTACACGCCCCCCCCCCCCCCCACCACGTGTCCAGGAGGAGGAGGAGGAGGAGGAGGAGGAGGAGGAGGAGGGCTTCGCTTGACTGACGGACCGATGTGGTAATCTAACGGACGTGTGGGAAGGTCAAGGAAATCCTACCCTCCTCCTCCTCCTCCTCCTTCCCCCCCTCCTCCTCCTCCTCCTCCTTCCGTAGCGCATCTCCTACCGTGTACACGCCTCTTTATTTCCGTCTTGTCTTCCTTTTCATTTTCCTCCTCTTCAATCTTAATTTTGCCTCCTCTTCCTCTTCCTTCTCTTCTTCTACTTCCTCCTCCTCCTCCTCTTCTCTTTTTGTTGTTCTTCATTATCATCCTCCTTGCCTTGTAATTTTCTGCTTCATTCTCCTCCTCCTCCTCTTCCTCTTGTTTTTTTTGTTTTTCTTCATCTTGTTATTTTCTGCTTCATTCTCCTCTTCTTCCACGTATCTTATCTCCTCCTCATCCTCATTTTTCCCATCGTTCATCTTCACTCCATTAAAGGAATCCCACGTCCACTATACCTAACAGGTGATTCCCCCATTCTCTCTCTCTCTCTCTCTCTCTCTCTCTCTCTCTCTCTCTCTCTCTCTCTCTCTCTCTCGATCTCTCTCTCTCTCTCTCTCTCTCTTTCTTCTCTCACTCACTTTTTCTTTTTCTTTCTTTCTTTTTTTAAATTTTTATTTCTCTCCTCCTTTCTTTTTCTTTAGTCTCTCTTTTCTTTCTTTATCTTTGTTTTGTGTCTCTGATTTCTTCTTTCTTTTTCTTTAGTCTCTCTTTTCTTTCTTTATCTTTGTTTTGTGTCTCTGATTTCTTCTTTCTTTATTCTCTCTCTCTCTCTCTCTCTCTCTCTCTCTCTCTCTCTCTCTCTCTCTCCTTAGTCTTGTTGAGAATGAGGTTACGTGAGCTAACTGTTATTGTCTTCCTTTTTTGTTTTATGGCAGTAGCAGTAATAAAAATAGTAGTGGTCCTTTTAATATATTTTCTGTCTCCATCTTTATTTCTGTTTTATTTGCTTAGCTGTTTATTTATTTTTTTCTACCTCGCCTGTTTTTTGGGGGTCCTTCATATCATTATCTTCTATTTTTTACACACTCGCATTTTCTCTCACCATTTCTACTTTATATGCCGTTCCCCTTATTATTTTTATCATCAATCTACCTTTTCGTATTATATTTCCACTTCTCACTTTTTCTTTATCTTTACCAAAAAAGCAGTTATGTTTCACCTCTACTCATTTCCTTCATTATTCACCCCCTTACACACACACACACACACACACACACACACACACAATATCAAAGGTTCATTCGGGGGGGTTGTGGCTGGCGATCGCGAGTTCAGAGCGTGATCAGACCGTGGTGAATTCCTCCTCTCATGGTTCTTACGCAGCGAGCTGAACGAAATTTAAAGTGAACCAATGGATTCAATTCGACACAACTCAGTCAAAGGATCAGAAAGCGTTGAAAGGAGACCATGACCGCTGCTACCACCCCCACGACCCCTGCTGCTACTACTATGACTACTGCTACTTCTACTACTACTACTACTACTACTACTACTACTACTACTACTTCTACTACTTATACTACTACTACTTATACTACTACTACTACTACTACTACTACTACTACTACTACTACTACTACTACTACTACTACTACTACTACTACTACTACTACTACTACTACTACTACTACTACTACTACTACTACTACTACTACTACTACTACTACTACTACTACTACTAGTACTACATCATCGGTTATTCTAATCTTCATTGTAGTGTATATGGTTAGATGTACAGTAACCGCCCTTCCAGCTGTCTCTATAGACTATACTAAATATCATGGTATTTTTTTGTTCTGCAATATGGGATCAAATCAGTGCTACTCTACTACTACTACTGCTGCTGCTACTACTACTACTACTACTACTACAACAACTACTACTACTACTACTACTACTACTACTACTACTACTGTCAGCATCACTTTTGTAATCTCTATCACCACAAAAACTACTGACTACTAATACTACTACCACTACTGCTTCTATTGTCTGTTTCATTCCATCTGGCCACCAATAATGCGGGAATTTTGATGGATGTGGCACCTGCGCATTTCTAGTTCGTGTATGCGTGAAAATCAACTGTTGTGATAGACATTCAAGTTTATTTTTCAATAATATATTTGAATATTTATGTGAGTAGTCACATCATGCTCGAACGATATGTGTTTTTTTTAATTCTTCGATTGATAGCTCATTTCAGGTATATTAAATTTGATCTGGCTTTGCAAGTGCAAATAAAAGGTATCTTAATAATTTACTGCATGTAAATAACGATTACTAACATAAATAACATGAAAGAGTATAACTTTTGAATGCGATGCTAGGCTATTTCCAATATTAGGCTACCAATGTTATTTACATGCAACACGTCAAAATTCCTTATGTATAGACACTTGCAGAGTCGTATGTCACTTAATTTATGTAGCCTATACCTGAATGAGATGAAATATGAGTATCTGAAAGGCAATAGATCATTCGAGAATGATCAGACTATACTGTTTGATAAACAAGTTGTTCCTTCGTGTGCTTTTACGGTAATTATCGATGAAAATCCTGTGTGCGGCTCATATACGATGGCTTGAGGTTTTTTTTTGTATACACAAACATTTAAATATATCACTGAAAATATAAAGTTGATCTTCACGCAATCACGAACTCAAAATCCGCAGGTGCCACATCTACGTTCGCGAGTGGACACACGGAATGAAACGGACTATACTACTACTACTACTACTACTACTACGGCACCCACTTACCCATTTACACCCTCTCTCTTTCTCTCCTTTCCACTTAACTCCTTACCCACCTACACCCGCTTATTACTTACTTATTCTCTCATTCCCATCTCCCCTTTCACCCACTTACCCTACTTACCCACCTACCCACTTAATCTCTCTCCCTCCCTCCCTCCCTCCTTTCCACTTATCTCGCCCACCTACTTTCCCTTCCATCTTCCCACCTTCCCACCCACTCACTCACCTGCCCTTCGTTTCACCTGCCCCTCCCACCACCTCTTACACACACGGTCCCACGCACACACATGCATCCATTTCCTCTCTTCCACCTACCCCCCCCCCCCTTTGACATGTACATTCCTTTCTATCTTTCTTCCTTTTTTTTCTTTCTTTCTCTTTTCCTTCACCTTTCTCCTCTTTCTTTTGCCTCTTATTTTCTTTTTCTTCTTCCGTCTAACACTTTTTTTTTCTCATCTCTCTCTCTCTCTCTCTCTCTCTCTCTCTCTCTCTCTCTCTCTCTCTCTCTCTCTCTCTCTCTCTCTTCCTCGCTCTACTACTACAATTAAGGAGAGAGGTGGAGGGGCGTTGGAGGTAAGACTTGAGTAACCATGACACAGTTCTCTCTCTCTCTCTCTCTCTCTCTCTCTCTCTCTCTCTCTCTCTCTCTCTCTCTCTCTCTATCTATCTATCTATCTATCTATCTATCTTCTCGCTCCTATAAATTGGGCTCCCACATTACTCTGTCCTAACTTGTGGGTGACTGCCTATGGGGGTCGTTCACTAATATGCAAGGGTGCGCTTGGATCTAGGGCGGAAAGGAAGGGTGCGGATATTCATTCTTCTTTCCCCCCCTTGGTAGTGAGGAGGCTATGAAAGGTGTAGTATAGGAAGTAGTGTTGTTATTTTATCATTCTCTCTCTCTTTCTGTCTCTTTTGTGTAGGTGATGTTAGTAAGGGAAACAATGGTAGTATAAGGTAAGATGCCGTTTCTCTCTCTCTCTCTCTCTCTCTCTCTCTCTCTCTCTCTCTCTCTCTCTCTCTCTCTCTCTCTCTCTCTCTCTCTCTCTCTCTCTCTCTCTCTCTCTCATGAAGGTAATAGTTGTAAGGTTTAAGGAGTTCTTCAAGTAATCTCTCATATCTTAATACTAAATAGCAGTGGGTTTCGATAGGGGTTTATTGAGGTAAATAGAAGGATACGTAATGATATAAGGGAACTAAAAGGGAGAGGGAAAGAGTTGAAGGTAGGGAGAGAAAGAAATGAAGAAAAGGTTAGGAGAGGAGAGAAAGATGAAGAAAAGGAAACGAAAAGAAGGTTATGCGTGTATGCCGCCATGAAATACTAGAGGCGGTGGAAAATGTGTACAAAATAGTCATTCCTTCTCTTTCTCTGCTTCTGAATCGACTTAAAGTATTATAGGCGAAGGGATGGCAGGTGCAGCAAACATAACAATACAAAAAGGAAAACAATATGAAGAAAAATGAAGTAGAAGAGAGATGATGTATTAGTATTCAGAGAGGACTGGGAAGGAAGTAAAGAAAGTGAAAAAAATAAAGTAGAGAAAATGACAAGAACAGCAAACATTACAATACGAAAAGGTAAACGATATGAAGAAAAATGAAGAAGAGAATAAAAGTTGTATTAGTATTCAGAGAGGACTTGGGAAGGAATTAAAGAAAGTAAATATAAGTAGGTATTAAGGAAAGTAATGTAAAGAGAAATGATGTAGAAGAGAAGATATTTTGTATTAGTATTCAGAGAGGACTTGGGAATTAAGTAATGGAGGCAAGTAAAGAAGTAAAGTAAGCAAGAAGTAAGTATGTAAAGATAATGGTGTTAGTTAGAAAGGTATTATTGTCTCGTTTTGTCATTAGAAAGCCGGAGACTGCCTCGCTTCCCCGGCTTTCTCTAGAAATGAATGGAGTTAAATATATTCCCCGGGTGAAAAAATTATGCAGAGAAGAATGTAGGTTTTTTGTTATTTTTCCTTAGCTTTCTAAAAACGTGAAGTATTCTGTGACTTGGAATGCAAAAAAGAGTATTTCGTTTTTTTTTCTTTCTTCAATTTTTTAAAGAATTTTTTGACGAAATGAAAAAAAAACGTATTTCTTTCGGTTTCCTTCCCTTTCTCAGAGAAGAAACAGTAAAAAGTATATTGTTTTCTTTTGATTTCCTTCTCTCTGTAAATATTTTAAGGACGGTGTGACGTTAAATGCAAGAAAAAGACTAATTCGTTCTTTTTACTTATTTTTCAATATATTTTAGATACCCTGGAACGTGAAATGCTCTCGTTTTCTTCCCCCCGCCCAAAAAATAAGACTTCTGTGACGTGGAATGCTCAAAACAGACTATGTCGTTCGCCTTTTTCCCTTCTCTAAAAAGTAAAAATTCTGTGACATGGAATGCAAAATATACTGTACTTCGGTCTTATTTTTCTATACGTAAATTACTATTCCGTGAAGTGAAATGCAGAGTGGCAGTCAAATCTCTCCTTTTTTATCTTTCTTCTCAAAAAAAAAGTTCATATTCTGTATTGTGGAATGCAAAAAAAATCATCTTTTCTTCTTTTTCACTCTCTCCTAAAAAATAAGAATATTCTGTAAAGTGAAATACAGAAAAGGCCGCAATTCCTTCCTTTTTTTTTATTCCTTCTCTCTAATAAAACACTTTGTGACGTGGAATGCGATAAAAAACTTCTTTTCGTCATTTTTTCCATTTCTAAAAACTCTGTATATTCCGTAAAGTGAAATGCAGTGGCTGTAAATCTCTCGCTTCCTTGCCTTTCTCTCGTCTTTCTGGAATTCCGGGGTGAAGGAAGGCAGGCATTCAGGAAACAGCCGAGTCACCGCCCGGGACTGTGTCAATACGAGGGGGGGGGGGGTGAAGAGGGGGGGGGAGAGAGAGAGAGAGAGAGAGAGAGAGAGAGAGAGAGAGAGAGAGAGAGAGAGAGAGAGAGAGAGAGAGAGAGAAATAGGGAAAGAAAAGAGGAAGAGAAAAAGGAGGAGGAAGATAAAAAGAAAGAAAACGAGAAAATAGAAAGAGAAAGAGGAAAGAGAAAGAAAAAGAAAAACAAGAGACAAAGAGAAAGAGAAAGGAAAAGAAAAAGAGGCCGCGAAATAGAAAGAAAAAGAGACAGAGAAAGAAGGAAGTATGTGGAGGGAGGGGGGTGGTTACCAGTGTCCTCCCCCCCTCCTTCCCTCTCCCCCCCACCCCCATGAACCTGCCGGACACAGTGACTGGGTTAAGCAAGTTTATGGGTCGTGGTAGCGGAGGGAAAGACGCCGCGGGTTGTGTGACGGTACTTGAGCATTGACATTATTTTTTTCTTTACTTGAGTTTGTGTGTTATAACTGTACCTAGGAAAAGATAATCACGCAGAAAAGAAAACACTAGCCATACTCTGAACTACTTTGGGTTATCGTGAATTTGAAGTTTTGTCTGTTTTTTGTATATATTTTTCTTAATGTTATAATTGTTCCTAGGAAAAGTTAAACAAACTCAGTATATTCCGTGCAGTGAAATGCAGAGTGGCTATAAATCTCTCGCTTCCTTGCCTTTCTCTCGTCTTTACTTGAGTTTGTGTGTTATAACTGTACCTAGGAAAAGATAATCACGCAGAAAAGAAAACACTAGCCATACTCTGAACTACTCTGGGTTATCGTGAATTTGAAGTTTTGTCTGTTTTTACTATATATATATATATATATATATATATATATATATATATATATATATATATATATATATATATATATATATATATATATATATATATATATATATTTGTCTGTTTTTTTTTCTTAATGTTATAATTGTACATTGGAAAAAGATCGTCACGTAGAAAAGGACAACTAACTATACTCTCTCTGATCATTATTGTTTTGTAGTTAATTGGAAGAATTTTAAATATATGTCTTGTGTTTAAATCGTTTTATATATATTCTTTTTACGTGTTTCAACTTTGACGAAAGAAAAATAAACCTACTCTGACCTTCATTAGTATACTATGAATGGATTTCAACATTACATAATAAAAAGAAAAATATCACCTCCACCAGAAGTTCATAGGCGAAAGGTAACAAAAAATGGACATAATAGAAAATAGAAAGCAATATGAAGTACAAAAAAATAAGTGTTGTATTAGTACTCAGAGAGGACTGAAGAAAGGATAGGAAGCAAAAAGTATAAACGCTGTAAAGGCGCGATTCCACCGAGGCAACATTTTGGCAACATGTGGCATGCTACATTGTCGAATAAACCAAGTGCGTTTCCACCAGTTCAACAGAAGGCAACATGTAGCATGCAACAGTGTGGCATGCGACAGGTGGCAACATGTTGCCGTGTTGCCTGCCGCATGCGACAAGATTTAGCTTGTTGCCTAGTGTTGAACGCCTTCCCACCAGTCACGGGAAACATACCTTGTTGAAAGCAACAAAATGAATTGGCCCCTTGAAAAAGAGCTTGGAATTTATAGAAAACTACAGGAAACATACTATTCCTATGGAATATACTACGTTCAAAAGACTACAAGAATAACCATGCAAAAGTAGATATACTGCTGGAATTTGCAAAAAAACTCAACTGTGATAGAAAATGATAGAAAAAGAAGATAAAAAATTGCGGTATGCTTTTCGCCGTGAACACAAAAGCCTAACCCAAAAGAAGTTTGGGTCCTCGCCCAATAAGAAGAGTAAATGGTTTGCCTCTGACCTCCTGGACGTGGACGTGAACAACCCAAGGCCTAGCTATTCATCTTTAGTTGAACATCAGGCTGAGCATCGTGTTGACAACTGGCTTAGTTTTTTGTTGAATTGGTGAAAAAGGTTTTGTTGCATTCAACATTCAACACAGCATGTAGCATGCAACAAGCAACAACGATGTTGCGTTGTCGCAGGCAACATGTCTCCTTGTTGAAAGCCGCATTCAACATTCTTGTTGAAAGCCAGTCCCGTCGCATGCTACATGTTGCCCGTGTTGCCTCGGTGGAATCGCGCCTTTAGTATTCTGAAGGCGTTGAAGAGGTAGTCGGAAAATGAGCGAACTTGACAATAAAAAAAGAAAGCGATGTGAGGTAAAACAAATCAAGTGTTGGATTGCTATTTACAAAGAACTGATTTAGGAATGGAAAGCGAAGAGAACAAACGCTGGCTTAGTATTCAGAAGGCGTTGAAGAGAGTATGTGGAAAAGAACGAACATAACAATGGAAATAAAGAAAGCGACATGAAATACTGGAAAATAAATGCCGTGTTAGTATTTAGAAAGGACTGAGGAAAGAATGGGAAACAAAGAGAATAAACGCTGTCTTAATATGCAGAAGGCGTTGAAGAAGAAGTCGGAAATAGAGTGAACATAACAATAAAAGAACGACAACCAAATAGCGTACAATTCACACCACGAAAATGCCACGGAAGAAGATTGTCATAATGAACTTGAGCCTCACCTAAGATCTCATTAGAACCTCATTAGGCGCAAAGTTCAGCTCTAATAGCACTCCAAAATGAGGTAATTATTGATGTGAAGGGAAGATTACCGTGAGTTCCGAATTAACTAGAGTATATAATGAGAGAGAGAGAGAGAGAGAGAGAGAGAGAGAGAGAGAGAGAGAGAGAGAGAATGACTAGAATAACATCAAATCATTTTTTTTTCTTTCTTCTCAATTTGGATCTTATAAATTTATACCTTTTTAGCATTTTTGGTGTGTGTGTGTGTGTGTGTGTGTGTGTGTGTGTGTGTGTGTGTGTGTGTGTGTGTGTGTGTTTAACGTGTATGTATTTGACATGTATGTATTTAACGTGTATGTATGTAAGGTATATATACTTAAGCTCTTTATACTTAAGGTGTGTGTGTTTATGAATCTTAATTAAACTGGTGTGGTTGAAAAGTTGAGAGCTCTTTAGTACCTGCGGTGAGGGAGACAGGTAAGGTGATTAAGGTAATGAGACATGTGTGAGGGAGGCTAAGGGGGAAAGGCAGGGGAAGGGTGCAGAAGAGCTAAGGGTGAGAGAGGAAAGGGAGAAGGGAAGGAAAAGTGATGAGGGAAGGAAAGTGAAGGGTGAGGGAAGAGAATCGATATGGGAAGCTCAGGGAAACAATAAAAGAAGGGAAGGGGACGGGAAATAATAAAGGAAGGTAAGCATAGGGTGAAGAAAAGGAAGGGAGATGATAGGGATGAAGAGGAAGGGTGAAGAAGACCTGAGAGAAGGAAAGGGAGAATGGAAGGGAAGGAAAGCGAAGGGTGAGGGAAGGAAAGTGAGAATGGAAAGGAAGGTTGATAAGAAGTGATGAAGGGGAAGGATGAAAGGAAGGGAAGGGTAAAGGGAGGAAGAGTGAAGGGAGAATTTGATGAAGAGGGGGAGGCAAGGGAAGAAATGAGATAGGAAAAGTAAGGGAGATTAAGAATAAGATGAAGGGAGTAAAAGAGGTGAAGGGGAAGATGATGAAAGGTCAATTGAGTGAGGGGAAGAAGAGGGAGATGAAGGAACGAGACGGAAAGAGAGGGGAAGAAAAGGGTGAAGAAGAAAGGGTGAAAGAAGAATGAAGGTGAGGGAGAATATGATATATGTGTGTGTGTGTGTGTGTGTGTGTGTGTGTGTGTGTGTGTGTGTGTGTGTGTGAATTATAGTGGACTGTCTCTTATGACTTGTTACTATTATTGTTTATGTTTTTATTGTTGTTTGTTTATTTGTTTGTTTGTCTTGAAGTTACGAGAGCAAACAATTTATTTTATTTATTTTGATGCATTTGTCTAGTTAGAGAGTGGAGGAGGAGAAGGAGGAGGAGGAGGAGGAGGAATGAAGAACAAAGAGAAGAAAAACACGAAAAAGAAGAAAAAAAAGCATGAAAACAAAAAACAAGAACAAGAAAATGACAAAGAAAAGGCAATATAATAAAAAAGACAAAAGAAAGAAAAATTAGGGGAAAACAGAGAGAGAGAGAGAGAGAGAGAGAGAGAGAGAGAGAGAGAGAGAGAGAGAGAGAGAGAGAGAATTACCGCTACGAGGGAAGCATATGGAGGGAAACCTTGACCCATACAAACATCTCTCCATCTCTCCCTCCCTCATTTCCTCTCCCTTCCTCCCCTTAACCTCCTTTTCACCCTCTCCATTTCCTTCCCCCCCCCCTTTCCGTTCCTTCCCCTTTCCCCCCTTTCCTCCTCCTCCTCCTCCTCCTCCTCCTCCTACGCACCTTCGCTTTCCATGAGTTCATATCAATCTTTTTCTTTTTTTTGTCTTGACCTTAATCTCTCTCTCTCTCTCTCTCTCTCTCTCTCTCTCTCTCTCTCTCTCTCTCTCTCTCTCTCCTAGGGGTAAATATATAAGAAGGATGACTTGCAGATAAGGACTGAAAACATCGTTGATTTAAGATCCTTGATAATAATAATAATAATAATAATAATAATAATAATAATAATAATAATAATAATAGGAATTCTACCTTTATTTTAGTAAACATTTAGCATCACACAACAAACCCTTAATCCGTAGCCCGCAATAAAGTCAACAAAGCCTTTCTTACGTCTTCATACTCCTCTGCTCTTACGGTCAAACAATACATATGCTTTCCCTCCCTCCCTCCCCCACCCTGAGGAAGGGGGAAGGGATGGGGCGAGGGAGGAACAGGAAGTACCGAGCCTTGGTGTCCGGTGAGCCACGTGTAATGATCCAAAGAGAGCCGATTACATCCAGGTGTTCGTGGGGCTAGGTTTAAGCAAGAGGTACAGCAGGTGACGTCAGGAATATATATAAAATGGGAGGATACGTAATAGCCGCGTTTGGCCTCGGTGTTCATCTCCTTCACATTGGCCTTTGAGATTGTGGTGGAAAGTAACGCGTCTCAAAAACATAAAAGAAAACAGCATTTAATTCCCGGAGAACGTTTTAGTGCCTCTGTATAAGGTTTACTGTAATATGTCAACTCCAGAGGACGTAGCATCTCACTTTGGCCTCGGTGCTCATCTCCTTCACATTGGCCTTTGAGATTGTGGCGGAAAGTAACGCATCTCAAAGACATAAAACAAAACAGCATTTTAGTCCCGGAGAACGTTTTAGTGCCTCTATATAAGGTTTACTGTAATATGTTAACATCTGAGAACGTAGCATATCAACATTTATAGAAGCAGCATCTATCTAAGTCTTGGGCCACGTTATCTCAATACAAAAGGAATAAAGGATCTCAGTACTTTAGATATGGTTTACTTATTATGGGGCTATGGGCACAACATCCCAATAATAAAGAGAAGAGAAGAGAAGAGAAGAGAGTATAGGTCCCATTATAAGACATTTCACCCCCCAAGAACACATGAATTTGACAAGGCTTTCGTAGGAGTTGTGAGCATTTCAAGGAGTAGTTTTATGACCCTGGAGGTAGTTTGACCCTTCTTCTTTACCGTGAACCTGAAGAAACACTCATTAGAACCCGACTGACCCCTTCTTTTACCTTTAGAAAAAGCTGATGTGAGAAGCGAAAGTGTCTTATAATACCAGCCAATATGTCTTGAAACAGATAAGCAAAGCACTTCAATTATTATAGGGTTTCGATCCCCTTCAATATGGCAACACTGCAATGAATCGGTGCCCAAGAGTATGTCATTTCAGCTCTTCTAAAGGAATTTGATCTTACAAATTTAAGGAACGCGATCTTACTAGCATTAGAAGAATAGCGAGGCATCTTATTACTTAGAGGCATATAGTGTTTTTCGTACCTTTAAAGTTTACCTACTGAGAAAATGAATATGGTGAATGAAATAAATAAATAGCTAAACAGATAGATAGAAAAATGAATAAGAAATAAATGAAGGAATAAAAAGGGTGAAATAAACACGAACCTTAAATAAACGTTTCCACCGAATCTCACGAACGTTGGGCGGAAGGCAAACAAACGAGGGGGAGGTACACTTTTTTTTTTTTGTCTTCTTCCCCCACCTTTTACACACACACACACACACACACACACACACACACACACACACACACACACACACACACACACACACACTTTTTTACTTTTATTTTTGTATGGTTGAACGTTAGGCCAGAAAAGGTAAAAAAAAAAAAAAGAGAAATAAGAAAAAAATAAAAGAAAAAAGTTTATATACATCGGCTCAGACAAGGTTTAGAGGAGGAGGAACACAAAGAAACACAAAGGAAGAACAAATAACAGCAGACCTGATGGTCCTTACGAGGCTGTTTGTGACAAGCTACACTAACTATCTAATCAAAGGTGGAAGATGAAGGACAGCAAAGGCGAAGGATCCTCCCCACCCCCCAATCCCTCCAGCCAAAGCTGGCAGGAAAGGACAAAGAACTATGCAGCATGGAAAAATTGCATGGAAATTATGTAGGAAAGAGGAAAGAACTACCATTACTGCTACCACTAACCGGGCGATAAAAACGGACAAGGACACCAGTATTCGAAAGAACTTAACGTTATTATGACAATGAGTAATATCTTAGTTGCTGGTTGGATTCAAAATACTTGTCTAATCTATTCTTGAAGGCCGTAACTGTTGTACTATCAACGACATCACAGAGTAGAGAATTCCAAATATTAACAGCTCGACTGAAGAAGAAGTGTTTGGCTTCGTGCGACGAAAATCTTTTACCACTTATCTTGAAATTGTATTTCTTCTTGTTCTATTTGATCGATCAATTGTAAAGTAATCTTCCGCATTAATATCACTGAATCCTTTAAACATTTTAAACACTTCTATTAGATTGCCTCGCATTCTTCGTTTTGATAGGCTGAATAAATTTACTTCTGTAAGCCTTTGTTCATAAGATAAATTTCTCAACCAAGGAATCATTTTTGTTACTCTCCGTTGAACCCGTTCTAACTTTTCTACGTCTTTTTCGTAATAGGGAGACCAAAAATGTACACAGTACTCTAGATGAGGTCGAACCAGCGAATTATACAGTTTTAATATTACTTTTTTCCGATTTATTATTAAAGACTCGTCCGATGAAGCTAACCAATATATTTGCGGTTTTAACTACCTCTGAACAATGCTGACCGGGCTTTAAATCGCTTGATATAGTGATTCCAAGATCCTTTTCTTTACTTACTGCAGAAAGTTGTTGGCCATTCATTATGTACTGAACGCGATTGTTATTGTTTCCGAGTGGTAGATGAGTGGAACAGGCTGAGCAGTCATGTGGTGAGTGCTAATACAATTGTCACATTCAAAAATAGATTAGATAAACTCATGGACAGCGATATTAGGTGGGGTTAGATTCACGGGAGCTTAGGTTCAAAGGAGCTGCCTCGTACAGGCCTACCGGCCTCTTGCAGACTCCTACGTTCTAATGTTCTTATGTTCTTATTTGCCATTGATTGGCCTAACGTGCAAGTCGATCTAGATTTGATTGTAATGCTTCTTCGTCGAGTGTCGTAATTACCTTACAAGCGATTTTTGTGTCATCAGCAAATTTTGATATTTTGAAATTGAGCCCATCATCTATATCATTAACATAAATTAAGAAGAGCATGCGACCAAGCACTGATCCTTGAGGTACGCCGCTTCTGACATCGAGGCAGTTAGATGAAACACCGTTTAAAACTACTTTCTGCTTCCGGAGGAAGAGGAGAAGGAGTAGGAGCTTACTGCTTCCATCTGACTGACTGGCCGTGGCGAACTGACTGGAGGAAGAGGAGGAGGAGGAGGAGGAGGAGGAGGGGGAGGAGGCGGAGGGGGAAGACTGACCGTAACATACACAAGAGTCAGTCACGCCTCGCTAATACCTCCTCCTCCTCCTCCTCCTCCTCCTTCATCTTCTTCCTGTCTTTTCATCTCTCCATCTCCCATTTCTTCATCTCCCTTTCCAATCTTTATTTTATTCCTCCTCCTCCTCCTCCTTTTCCTCCTGTTTTTCTTTCTCTTTCTTTCTCTTTTCTTCTTTCTTCTCCCTTATAAGTCTTTCCTTTCTTCCTCCCTTCGTTTTCCTACTCTTCAGCCTCCTCTACTTTTCTCTTTCCTTCTCCTTTTTCCTTCTTATTCATTTCTTCCTCTTTCCTTCTCTCTCTTCTCTCCTCATTTGATAATCTTTCCTTTTCTTTCCAATATCATTTTCCTAATATTTTATCTCCTCTACTTCTTCTTAACTCCCCTTCCTCCTCCTCTCCTCCTCCTCCTCCTCCTCCTCTCCGTAATGACAAAAAGATAGTTAGGAGGCGTGAGGGATGCTGATAAAGGAAATGACAGAAGAATTGTTGGAATCAAGGCAGGATTCCAAGATGTGATGCTGATAAATGATAATTCTACTCTCTCTCTCTCTCTCTCTCTCTCTCTCTCTCTCTCTCTCTCTCTCTCTCTCTCTCTCTCTCTCTCTCTCTCTCTCTCTCTCTCTCTCTCTCTCTCTCTCTCTTTGATTCTTCTCTTGCTCCTCTTCTCCCTCCCCAGTATTTCCTCCTCGTCCTCCTCCTCCTCCTTCTCCAGCCACTCCTATGGCAAAAGGATTGATTAAATCACTGTAAGCAAGCAGCCTAGTAATGAGCCAACAGGCTTTCTGCTGCCTGCTAGTCCATGTTTCCATGTTTCCTCCGACCGGCCTCTTGCAGACTCCTTACGTTCTTATGTTCTTATGTTCTTATGTTCTCCTCTTTCTTTATTTTCCCCTTCACAAACTATTCCTTCCCTCCCTTACCATTCCTTTTCCTTTTTCTCCTCCACAATCATCTTCTTGGCACCATCTCTCTCTCTCTCTCTCTCTCTCTCTCTCTCTCTCTCTCTCTCTCTCTCTCTCTCTCTCTCTCTCTCTCTCTCTCTCTCTCTCTCTCTCTCTCTCTCTCTCTCTCTCTCTCTCTCTCTCTCTCTCTCTCTCTCTCTCTCTAATCCACCACCTGACATCACCCCACAATTAATCTAAAGCCAGTGTTGTCTAACCAAAATAATTATAAAACCCGAACCCATCCCTCCACCACCCAAAAACAATAAAAGTCCTGGACCACATAAATATAATCCAGCTCTTTGATAAAAACCCTGTGGAGCATAAAAGCCTCACTCCCCTCACACAAATACAAAAGTATGAAAAAATAAAAACTCCTCACAACTGTATTGGAAAAAAGGCCTAGCTCTCTCCCCTTACGTTTTACAAGAGAATAAAGAGTAACAAAAGGTACCGATTTAAATAGATCAGAAAAAATTACATTACTTGGTTTAGAAGGAGAGAAAAAAAAAGTACACCTTGAATTACAGGCCCTAATTGGTAACTTCCGGTTGTGGAGGTAAGCAAAAAGAGGGTGGCGAAACTCATTAAAATTAACCCCACCCTTATTAACCTTTTCATTAATTGTCGACCTCACAACACTTCAGACCACCAAATCTCTTAAATTTTTATAACGACCTCTACCGTTTATACTTTGAACAGGTGCTACAAATTAAATAGCAAATCCGATGAACGTAGACTATGAAGTTTCAAAGCGTTTGATATTTGAGCACATCAACAGACAAGTATTGACGGTCAGGTAAACCAATGGAGTCAGATTGGTTGACATCCTTGAATTGGAGAGCTCAATTCAGGCGTGATTGCAGAGCTAGGGCCCCGGAAGTGGGCGCAGTGTTGGGGTGGAGTCCTCTTCATTATTCTTCTTTTTTTACGGACTTCATTCTTACATCACGCTGACTGTATATCTGCGAACGACAGCAAGAGAGACATCAAGTTTGTTCAGATTGGCAACTTGGTGGATGAATCAGGGACCGAAGCAAATGAACAGAAAGTTTACGGAGGGATCAACTTTTAATTAGATGAAACGAAAGTTAGTTTAGATTAAGAAGATGGTCAAAGTTTAAAAAACGTTCATAAAAAAACGAACTCAAGAAATTCAAGAATAAACTCACTCAAAAAATTCTCCAACGTCAAAATCAAAGCGGCAAAACAGCAATTCTCGCTAATGCATCGATAAGCAAAGAAAAGCGAACAAGCAGAATAAAGGTATAATAAACTTTTAATTTAGAATAAGTCAGACCCTCGCTCTGCCCAAGGGTACAGATAGACCACTACCCATGTGCGGTATGGTTTTGAGGTCTCCCCACCATACAAAGAGGCAGCAAAAATTAGAAGAAGGTTCAGAGCAAGGCAACGAAATTATCCCTTTCGCCAATTAACCTATCCTGCTCTTTCTCTCTTGAAAACATTCCCTCTCGCGAAGCAGGAAACTCGGAAAGCAGTCGAATGTTTCAAAATACTTATGGTTTTGTGAACGAATGTGATCAACATTGTTTGTTTTGACACTTTATGACTTTGCGCGAACAATGGCGTAAAACTCAAGTGAACAAATTAATTCAGACTGCTAATTTTCACCAAACGTTGTAGTGTAAGTGAGATAAATGGAGATGCTCCCGTCAGTGGTCGTCAAAGCTGATTGGTAGCTCGAAAAATACTTCAAAATAAGCTTCATTCTGACTTCATCCTATAGAGGTACAAACGTTTTGAGTTTGGGAGTCTTCTGATTAATGTAAAATCCATAAGGAGAGACCGGAGACCACACCAGTCTGGACCATAAGATGGGTCCGTGGTCTGATTTCTATTATATATCTATATATCTCTCTCTCTCTCTCTCTCTCTCTCTCTCTCTCTCTTATAAACAGCTAATGAGAAGACAGTTAATGAGACTCTATTGAGCGGTATAAACTAATTAAACCACCACCACCACCACATTACAATGCATAGGTAAACACTTTCCCCGTTACGTGGGTTAAGCGGCGTCACCTCACGTGTGTTCGTACGTTCGTTCTACAGGCAAGTGTATAACGATGGCAGGAAGAACGAACGGAGTGAGTAACTGTCTTGCTGCTATAGCGAAATGTAGTGCAGTACGTTAACGAAGTAACTGCGTAATTGTTGTTGTTGTTGTTGTTTTAGTGATGGGCAAATATATAGTATTGTTTTTTTTAATTGATAAGAGCCGTTATGAATGTGTCCCTGTGTGTGTGTGTGTGTGTGTGTGTGTGTGTGTGTGTGTGTGTGTCAAACAGAAAGTAGTACGGTAGATGAAGAAAAGCAAGAAAAGGGAAAGAAGAAAAAACAATAAAACGATGAAAAGGGGAAGGAGGACGAAGAGGAAAAGAAGAAGGAAGAAGAAAATTATAAACAAAGAACAGTAACAAAAACTAGACGAATAAGAGGAAAAGTAAGTATTAAATGAAGAAAAACAAGAAAGAAGGAAAGAAGAAGACGAAGAGGAGGAGGAGAAGGAAAAGAAAAGAGGATGAAGAAAAGGACAAAAATAACAATAACAAAAACTAGACGAATAAGAGGAAATGTAAGCAATAAATGAAGAAAAACAAGAAAGAAGGAAACAAGAAGAAAAGAATAAGAAGACTAAAAGGAGGAGGAGAAGAAAAAGAAAAAGAGGATGAGGAAAATGACAAAAAATAACAATAACAAAAACTAGACGAATAGGAGTAAAGAAAAAAATAGGTCCAGACAGAAGGAACCAAAAGCAGGAAGCGGAAGAAACAAAAAAAAAAAAAAACCATACAGTAAAATAAAGAAAACAAACAAGATCCCCACAAGATAAATATTTCAATCCCTTCCTCCTTCTCCTCTTCCTCTTCCTCTTCTTCCTCTTCCTCCTCACCCTCATCCATCTCTTTTTTCCCATCCTGTCTTGACTTCTTCCCTCTCTCCTCTTTCTCCTTTGCCAATATTCCCTTTCTTCTCCTCCTCCTCCTCCTCCTTTATTCTCTCTCTCTCTCTCTCTCTCTCTCTCTCTCTCTCTCTCTCTCTCTCTCTCTCTCTCTCTCTCTCTCTCTCTCTCTCTCTCTCTCTCTCTCTCATATATAACGTTACGGCACAAACTCAACCATAAGAAAATGCAAACAAACTCCAGTCGATATTTCATGTTATATTTCCACTCCAGAGGTTCTTACGGCATTGGTGTTTTTGTTTCTCTTTTTTCTGTGTGTGTGTGCCCTTGAACTGTTTATGTTGATGTAAGATTGAAAGAGTCCGGCCATTCTCACTAACCTGTATAAACATAATCAACAAAGGCTTCCACTGGGCTCCAATAATCCATGAAAACTAGACCATGAAATATCAACTTAAAAGAATGTGTGTGTTTTTCTTTATCCTGTATGTTCTGGTTCTGTATGAAACCGGCTAAGTGGTCAGCGCGCGGGGCTCGGAGACAGGACCCGGGTTCGTGTCCCACCCACTGCTCAAATCTGACAATTTTCAGTCATTGCCGAGTGGCCCAAAACTACCCACATGACGTCCTGAAGACCATCTATCAACCCGGACTATAGTTTAAATCTCTAAAGAGGATCAAGAATGAGTTCCGGGCGGGAGCATGAGCCAAGCAAGATAGCGCCACTATAAAACACTTGCCTGTGTCATAACGGGCTGGGACCGACCATCAAGCTCCACAAAGAAAGGCTACCGGCGCCATAGGCTAAACGTAAAAAAAAAAACGGTCTCTCTCTCTCTCTCTCTCTCTCTCTCTCTCTCTCTCTCTCTCTCTCTCTCTCTCCATCCCTCTTTTTTCGCTCTAGAAGGCTTAAATTCACCTGTACATATAAAAAAAAATAAAAAATCTGTCTGTTAGGGTAACAGTTATACATCATGTAGGAAGGAAGAGGAGGTGCAGGAGGGGGGGAGGAGGAGGAGGAGGAAGCACCCACCCACCCGCAACCTACCACTCGTTAAACAAATATAGCAATGCATTTATCTTCTCCGCTAGGCTGAAGTTGTGTAAGAGGGTGAACTTGGCTCTTCTCGCTCCCTCTCTTCTCTTTATTAATGTTAACTTGCATATCCACGCCGTGCTCTCTGCTTATGTGTGATCTCCTTGTGTCTGTGTTATTTATCTTCCTTTCTTTATTCACCTCCTTCCTCTTTCCTCTCTTTCTCTGGTTGCTGTTATTTTCCTTCCTTTCTTTATTCACCTCCTTCCTCTTTTCTCTCTTTCTCTGGTTGCTGTTATTTTCCTTCCTTTCTTTATTCACCTCCTTCCTCTTTTCTCTCTTTCTCTGGTTGCTGTTATTTTCCTTCCTTTCTTTATTCACCTCCTTCCTCTTTCCTCTCTTTCTCTGGTTGCTGTCATTTTCCTTCCTTTCTTTATTCACCTCCTTCCTCTTTCCTCTCTTTCTCTGGTTGCTCTTATTTTCCTTCCTTTCTTGATTCACCTCCTTCCTCTTTCCTCTCTTTCTCTGGTTGCTGTAATTTTCCTTCCTTTCTTCATTTTTCTCCTTAGTCCTCTCTCGATTATCTACTTGTGTGTTCTTCCCTGTTTGTGTTACTTCCACTTCTTCATACTTCATCTTTTCGGGAATATACTTTTCTTTATCATTTATTTGCATATTTATCTTTTCTGCTTATGTTTGCTCTCCTTCCCTGTTTTGTTAAGTTTTCTGTCCTTTCTTCATTCTTCTTCGTTCCGATGTTCCATTTTTTTTTCTTTTGGTATTGATATATTTGTGTTTCCTCGTTATGTTCTCTCCTCCCCTCTGTGTTATTTCCTTTCCTTTCTTTATTCTACTTTGTTCATTTATGGCTTAAAAACGTCCAGTGAGAGTGAGAGAAAAAACGAGGGGTAGACAGACACATAGAGACAGACAGACAGAGAAACGTAACAGTAACAGTACTTTTTTCTGTCTCCATGATGACAAAAAACAACCAAACAGACCGACATTTATAACGCGCGCACACACACACACACACACACACACACACACACACACCTGTCACCACACCGCTTCCTAACAGACCAGGTGTCACGCCCCCTCACCTGCCCTTCCTTCCCTCCCCACAGGTGGACTTCCACTACCACTTCTACCCCCACAACCAGCACCTCTTCAACCTGCCCGAGTGTGCAACCCAACAGGTAAGCGACTGGTGATATAACACCTACGCCACCAGGTAGCTTTGATTAGGATTCATTAGTTAAAGGTATGATAGGTATGATAAAGGTATGATATGGATAACCAGTTACTCGAAAATACATGCAGTTTACTTACTATATATACCGTTTACCGTTTACCGTTGATGAGGTTTCAGGCCCCGCTCCACTGTCCACTGCCGTCAACAATTATGATGTTAGCCTCAATAATAATCCTCGATATGCACTTATTCACAACGTCGTAGTGAGTGAGTGAGTCTTAATTGCTTTCATGAATAGCCTCCTGATGTTCTTTTAATAAACTTGGCATCAATATAGTCACTTGGCCATGTTTTGGTTCGTGCTAATCACAACATCTTTCCTTTTTACTGTATCACAAATATCCATTATTTCATTCTCCATTAATCTGATATTTTCTTTATAGTATCACAATCTAATGTCCAACGATTATTTCCAACTCACTGAACATTTAACACTCAATTTATCTTAGAGTCTCAAACACCAATTAATAGCCATGGCATGATCAGTTATGATACGAATTCTCTCAATTTCAGTCTGTAGAATTAAACAACATTGGTCATTCGCTGAGTGGTTGAATTCAGGCTTCTTGTACCTCACACAATTTACGCATTTCTTCTCAGCCATGGCGCACTCCTTGGACTTATGATCCCCGGCACATTTGAAACATTTTTGGGCTTCTCCATTGGTCTTGGCAGCACAGTTGGCCTCAAGATGGCCGTATCTTTGACAATAGTAACATATGATTCATGGTATCTATCTCTCACAATATACACTCCCCATTCTAGTTTTATCTTTCTATGATGCTTGTGGATCAGCCCTCTAACAGTTGGGTCACATTTCAAAATATAGTGCATTGTGCCTCCAGCAGCAGGCTTACTGAAAATCTCAATTTTTCCCTCAACTCCTGGAAATATAGTAACAACTACGCCACCGGGTAACCTTAACTAGAGTTCATTAGAGTTAAAAGTATGATAACCTAGTATATGGACTGTCAATTCTTCGTAAATGCATGTAGGCTATTATGTATTTATAAGTGACAGGTGATATAGTAACACCTAAGCCACCAGGTAACTTAGATTTGAGTTCATTAGAACAGGTGTGGTGATGATCTAGTCTACGGATCACCAGTTCTTCATAAATACATGGAGTGTTTATTCATTCATGAAGGAATTGGGCTGCCACCAACCGAACCTTACCTAACACAAAACGCAATACATCCCAACCCAACAAAACCCCCAATATAACCCCAAACATAACCCCCCAAAAAAAACAAATAAATAAGTAAATAACAACAACTCTCACCTGTCCGTCACACCTGTTCATCCTTCCCTCAGGTGTGCAACGCAGTGTACCGGCGGCTCAACTTTACGCAGCCCCTATGCCAGTGTCCCAAAGGCAGTGACCCGTGCAGCGCCTCCCTCCTGTCCAACGACCAGCGCTCCATTGAACTGTCCATGGGCGGCCCGCATACCAAGGTAGGCTGTGGGGATAAAGAGGGTACAGGTTGTGGTGTTTAAGTGGGTACAGGCTGGGTAAAGTGGGTACTGGTTCGATTACTGGCTGGGTAAAGTGGGTACAGGATGTGGGGTTAAAGGGGGGTACAAGCTGGGTAAGGTCAATACTGGCTGGGTGATGTGGGTACAGGTAAAGAGGGTACTGGCTGGGAAAAGTGGGTACTGGCTGGGTAAAGTGGGTACTGGCTGGGTAAAGTGGGTACTGGCTGGGTAAAGTGGGTACTGGCTGGGAAAAGTGGGTACTGGCTGGGTGATGTGGGTACAGGTAAAGAGGGTACTGGCTGAGTGATGTGGGTACTGGCTGGGTAATGAGGGTAAAGGTTGGGTAAAGTCGATACTGGGTGGGTTATGTGGGTACATGCTAGGTGAAGCGGGTACTGGCTGGGTAACAACAAGACAAGGAGACAAAACTTAAGACCTATTTTTAGAACCCTGATCAGCTCTAGGTCAGTGGTCTGGATCTGCATCTGGTCTGGATTCGTTCTTCGGAAATAAAACGCCTTGAGGCAGATCGTGTCCCTTTGGCGGAGGTCATTTTGATACTAGTTTCTGCTATTCATCATATTTTACTTACAGTCAAGGTCCCCTGGTGGTGTCAGGGGCCCCAAACGGTAAGTTCTGGTCCCTGCTTAATATTGAACAGATAACTAAAAAACTAGATTCCAGGATCTCAATGGTAAATAGAACACGGGGTTTGCGTCAGTGATCCGAAACGGGTCGTCGTAAATAGAGGAGGCCTTGAAAATACATATATACAAACGGTACTACTAAACTGTAGATTTATATACATAACACGGTTAACGGGCAGACCAAGAGACAACGTTACACCTTAAGCTTCTTCCACGCATGTATAACATACAAAAAGCAAGGTGACGGATCGGTGGACGAGTTCTGCACATTAACTCTTAACTATAGCGGAAAACTGAGCGGAAGACAGGGAGTGACGTGACGCTGCACTCTCCTTGGTGTCTATTCCCGGAAGTCTGCGATTTGATCTTACAAGCGGAGGACCGTGTTAATCACCTCCTTTGGTTTCCTCTTAATTCCAATCTGCATGTCATATAAGATGTCACACCTGGTTGTTGTATTCATTGTTTCTTGTTTGCTTTTTTTTCCTTTCTTTGTATTCATTTTGCCTTTTTATCGTCTTGTATTTTTATTTCTTTTCACATACACCAATAAGATATCATTCATATTTTTAAGTAGTGTTTATTTTACTTATTTTTTTTCTAATTTAATATTGTCTAGTTACTTTTTCACATACATTGCTATTTGTCCAAGCCATTCCAACACTACACACAGCACTAAACTACATTTTAAGCAACTCATTTTACCTCCTTTGCCACAATTCACTCACATAAACCACTCCTAAACCACTTACTAACACAAAACCAACTTCCATCACTCGTAACCACTTCATCATTTATCTATATTGTCCATTACACCACAGAACATCTCTATCACTTCCTTATCTTCTTTACCCCGAGCCGTTCTTTCTAATCCAATGGCTAAATCAATACCAACTTCCACGTCATTCATAACCTTACTCACTCCACGACCTATAATCACCATAGCGAACTATCTTTGACTAAACTACTGAAACTAAACTCGTACTAAACTCTTCCTGCTTCTTTTACTCAACCTCGTTTTCTGTACTTCCATTCACCTACAAAACCACTAACACAACACCAACTTCCATCACCCATAACCACATCATCACTTATCTACGCTGTCAATCACATCACGTAACATTGCTCTTCCTTTTACAGCTCACTTATTTCAACCCTATACATACGTACACCATACTTTCTAAACCACAGACCAATGTAATATCATCTTCCATCACCACTAACCACTTCATCACTTATCTACACTGTCCATCACACCGCATAACAGTTCTATCTCTTCCCTAACTCACCTATTACAGGCCACAACGGTGATTAAGACCTGCGAGCCTGTATGGAGTGTAAGGGACTGCAGGGCGCCTCGGGACTGGTCAATCCTCGCCCTGCAGAACACCCGCACGGGCAAGGCTCACTACCTCGTCATCTGCAAGTGCCCTCAATCCTCCAAGCTGGGTAAGGAAAGAGGAGAGAAGGGAAAAGGATGAATTAGTGAGTGTCGAAATAAATGGGTAATAGTTGTTTTTAATCCTCCAAGCTGGGTAACGGAAGGAAAAGAGAAGGGAAGGGGTGAATGAGTGAAAATTAATATGAATACAATGAGTCTAGATTCCTCGTATAAATGGGAGTATTTTCTCAATCCTACAAGCTGGGTGAAAGATGGGAGGAGACGGGATACGGTGAATGAGTAAATATAGAAACATAAAAAAAGACCGTTATCCAAGTTTTAAGTAACCTAGATTTCTTCAAATTAATATATAATCGTTGTAGCCTACTGTACTTAAAATAGGAAACTAACGCAAGCCTCACGCAACCTAGCCCTCTGCAAATGAGTAGTCAAATATCATCTATAGCCTAATTTCCCTATAAGTAGTCTTTAATCTCGGTCTCACGCAACCTACTCCTCTACAAATGATTAAATATAATCTCTAGTCTACACATTTAGATACTCATACTCAAGTATCACGTTAACACAGTGATCTAAAAAAGTAGTGCAGAGTAACATGCAACTTCTCTCGTGCCCCAAATGACGTAATCTAGTCTTTTACAAGTGAATAAATATTGTTACTAGGCTATTTTACACACATTTCAAAGCTCATACCAAAGTTTCCCGCTAACCCAGTACTCTGAAAAGTAGTGCAAAGTAACGTTCAACTTCTCGTGCCCCAAATGACGTGCGGGAAACACCTTCTTGCCCTCAATAAGCTTCTTCCAGGTGTGTTCCCTCCCTCAGGTGGGCCACGTTAGCTGATTTCTCTTAGGTAAACAAAGGTGACAAGGTGGAAAGGTGTGTGTGGGTGTGTGGGTAGGTAGGTGG
This sequence comes from Eriocheir sinensis, assembly GCF_024679095.1. NCBI lineage: Eukaryota > Metazoa > Arthropoda > Malacostraca > Decapoda > Varunidae > Eriocheir > Eriocheir sinensis. The sequence continues at coordinate 21,442,349 of NC_066526.1, read as the reverse complement.
GTGGGCCGGTGGGTGACTTGCTTGCGGTCCTCTCTCTCTCTCTCTCTCTCTCTCTCTCTCTCTCTCTCTCTCTCTCTCTCTCTCTCTCTCTCAGAACAGGTTACTTGTTTGCTAACCTATGAAGAAAGGCACATTACTCCGTTTTCTTTGCTGTTTCATTTATTTTTTTCCGCCTCTAATGCACACACACACACACACACACACACACACACACACACACACACACACACACACACACATAGATTGAAAAGAGTGCAGTAGTTATTAGGTCATATATAACACTTATATCTATCACTCAATCTATCTGTTTCTCTGTATCTATTTATCTGTCTTTCTCTTTCCTTTTCTTTCTTCTCATGTAAACTTTCCTTACCTCCATCTTTCCTTTCGTTGCTTTTTTTTCATTTCCCTCTCTACCTACCTATCTATCTATCTATCTACCTATCTACCTATCCATCCATCTATCAATGTATCAACCTATACATCTATCTATCTATTTATCTATCTTCCAGAGGGCCCCTTGAACCACGAGCAGCCCAGCTATGCCCAGGTACCCAGCATTCGAGTCTACGGGATGATGTGCATTGGCAGGAACTACAGACGAGCTACCCGCCAGGTGTCGCAAGGTAAACACAGGTGGCCTACAGATAATGATGATGATGATGAAAGATATGGAAGGTAGATAGACAGATAGATGAATAGAAGCGAATAAAAACAACAACAAAATGAGAAGATAAAAGTCAGAATAAGTTTGTAGGCTACTATAAGAAAAGGGAATTTAAGAGAACGAAAGAAAGATAAGAAGAGAGGAAAATAAGCAAGCAATACGAGAGGATGAGAGGTAAAAAATAATAATATGAGGAAAAAAGGAAAGAAAGATATATAGATAGTAATGATGATGATGATGATGATGATGATGTGTTAAAGATAATGAATGATGATAATATTGATAATGATAATAATAGTGATAATAACAGTTTGAGTTTGCAGGAAAAGTAACAAAAAAAGTGACACATATTTACTGAGAAGATAAGAATAGGTGGACTAGTTGGGTTAGTAGCGAAAAAAAATAATTACGAAAGAACTATAATAGCCTACTATTTATTGTAGGTATTAGCAGGTGAAATCTAGTTGGGTTAGTAAAGGAAAAGAAAAACAAAAGAAGAGCTATTTATTATGTGGAGTAAACAGATAATAGCAAGTTAGATAATAGCTGGTTGGGTTAGTAGGGAAAATAATAGTAACCGAGGGAAACTAGTAACAAAGGAAGTGTTATGGTGGTGTTGACAGGACATAAGAGGGGAAGTATAGTTAGATTAGGAAAGAAAATAACAAGGATGAAGTTTTATCTATTAGTATATGTATAAAAAAAATAGTGTAGTCTATCAGTAACCTTTCGTGTGATGCAATAAAAAAAAAAAAAAAAAATCAAAACAAGCTTTATGAAGATGTCTAAATCGCCGTGTAGACATAAGACATACATATATATACGTACACATACACACACATACGTAAATGCGCACACATACACATATACGCTCACATACACATATACGCACACACACATGCGTACACATACATTATATACGTACGCATACATTATATACGGACACATACATTATATTCGTACAAATACATACGTATAATATGCGTAAACATTCTCACCTTCTTCTTCTTTCCCAGTTCCTGCAGAGTTTCCTTGGGAGCAGCTGAAGGAGGCGCTGAAGGAGGGGACGTTAGTGCGGGACCTCGACCTGCAGAAACCCTCCTTACCGTACCTCCCGCCCTACTGAAATTGTTGAAGCAGGGACCACATACTATTAGTCCACATTATCGTACTTAGAACATTGTATTTTTCGGTTTCTGGCCCACAAGTATATAAAGAAACAATGATACTGTACGGTTTTGACATTAACTTCAATTGGATATCGTTATTGGTATGGCTATGACAAACTTAAATCAGGGAACCACATTATTGTACTTAGGGCATCGTATTTTTTTCGGTTTCTGACCCATACGTATAAAAGAAAAACATTGATTACGGTTTTAACATTAATTGGATATCGTTACTGGCGTAGCTACGATAGTTTAGGGACTGAAATTTGAAGCAGGGAATCACATTATCGTAGCACTTTTTTATTAGGTTTCTGACCCATAAGTACATAAAAAACATTGTTACTTTACGGTTTCAACACTAACTTTAATTGGATATCGTTATTGGTGTGGCTATGACGGTTTCGGGGCTTAATTTGAAACTTGAAGCAGGGAACCACACTCGCCTACCCTTCGTACCCCCGTAGAGGGCATTGTCGTATTTGAATTTCTTTATTTAATTGTTTATTTTGTTTTGTTTTGTTTTACTTTATTTTGGGTTACAATCAAAGATTTTGTAGTTTTGTTTAATTTCCAAGCACAAGACTGACCTCGTTTCTTTCATATTGGGGGCATTTTTAGATACGTTTAGTATGAATCACTTATTATTTCATAGGTTTATAGATATGTTGACAGTTTTTCTTTCCTTTCTTCTTTAACTGACATGCAGGTTAAAGTTTATATAGTCTAATCTCTCTCTCTCTCTCTCTCTCTCTCTCTCTCTCTCTCTCTCTCTCTCTCTCTCTCTCTCTCTCTCTCTCTTAATAAATAATAATAATATTTAGCGTGCTGGCCATGCAAAAAATTGACAATTAATAACACGTAGACCTATATTGTTTTCTTCTTATAAGTTGCATTATAAATCTGATCTCCCTAGCTAAGTAATTATAGATTGAGACTGGCTGCTCGGTCTAATTAAGATATAAAAGATGATATATGATTAGTAGTTATTCCTTTATTTGTGACAGTAGGCTATGACACTCCAGAACGTTCCTTACCCTTAAATATCAATTGTTCTCCACTATTGTTACGTTATGGTGTTGTTTGTATCCGTAATTAAGTATCCTATTAGCTTATTTAAAGGAGAAATAATTTTATCCTTAATTTGCGGCAGTATTGTATTCCAGAATGTTCTTAATCCTTATTCTTTGTTATCCATTATTGTTACGCTATTGTTTTGTATGCTCTTATTAGCTTATTTAGCGAATGTTTATGACTGATTTATGGCAGTATTGCATTTCAGAAAGTTTTTAAGCCTTCCATCATCCTCTGCTCTTCATTATTGTTACGCTGATAATGCTGTGAAAAAGGTTCCTCATATCTTTTTACCTGTGATGTCGCGCAGCCCAGGTGAGGTAAAGGTAATGTAGGGGCATTGGCTATAGCTGCGCGTGGCCTCGGTGCTCATATCCGTCACACTGGCCCTTGAGTAACTGTTAACAATGCGTGTACCAGGTATAGGTTGAAATTAATTAAGAAGACTCCTTGGTTAGGCTTTTAGAAATGCTTCAAAACTAATAATTATATGGAGGCAGATTTCATAACCATACATGTAATAACGAAAACAATAGAAAAAAATAGAAATCACCATATCTGCTTGCCCATATCAATCCCATACCTGCCTTCCCATATAAATTCCCATACCTGTCTTCCCATATAAATCCCCATTCCCGCCTACTCATATAAATCCCCATACCTCCCTACTCATATAAATCCCCATACCTGCCTACTCATATAAATCCCCATACCTCCCTACTCATATAAATCCCCATACCTGCCTACTCATATAAATCCCCATACCTGCCTTTCCATATAAATCCCATACCTACCTTCCCATATAAAATCCCATACCTGCCAACGCATATAAATCCAATAGCTGCCTTTCAATATAAATCCCATACCTGTCTCTCCATATAAATCCCATACCAGTCTTCCAATATAAACCCTCTATATCTGCCTTCCCACATAAATTCAGTGAAAATCAATCAGTTAACTTAAATAGCCAATATATGTGGCCTTACTATAGGTTAATAAAATCGGCTACTTGAACACATATCCATTACATCTACCATATAAGCATTTGATAATTATACGGAAACCATGAACAAAAGAGGCATAGAAAATAATGGCAATAGGCTACGTTCTTGGTCATCTTTTTTCCTTAGTGTATATAGCTACGTATTATCGTTCACACTATTAATTTTATTGTTACTCGTTAATTGTTCACCGCTGTAGTTCTGCTGTGCTTGTTATATCTATTGCCAAATGTACAAAGTTGTCCTTAAATAAAACTGACAAATGTAATGATTGCCTCTTGGTTTTTTTGCCTATCACGACCAAAGAATTATAAGAAAAGAAAGATTGTGGAAAAGAATAAAGAAAGAATATGAAAAAGAATAAAGAAGAAATTGAGGAAAATAAGGATGAGAAAATATGGAAAAGAATAAAGAAGAGAAAGAATGTGGAAAAAAATAAGGAAGAGAAAGAATTAGGAAAAGAAGAAAGAAGAGAAAGAATTAGGAAAAGAAGAAAGAAGAGAAGAATGTGGAAAAGAATAAAGAAGAAAAAGAATGTGGAAAAGAATAAAGAAGAGAAAGAATACGGAAAAGAATAAGAAAAACAAAGAATGAGGAAAAGAATATAGAAGAGAAAGAATGAGGAAAAGAATATAGAAGAGAAAGAATGAGGAAAAGAATATAGGATAGAAAGAATATGGAAAAGAAAAGAGAAGAGAAAGAATGAGGAAATGAAGAAGAGAAAGAATATGGAAAAGAATATAGGATAGAAAGAATATGGAAAAGAAAAGAGAAGAGAAAGAATGAGGAAAAGAAAGAAGAGAAAGAATGAGAAAAAGAATGAAGAAGAGAAAGAATATTGAAAAGAATAAGGAAAAGAAAGAATATGGAAAAGAATGAAGAAAGAATAAATAAAAAATGAAGCTAATTGAAGAAGAGAAAGAAAGAAAATGATAAAGATGAATAAAAAAGAATAGCGCCAAAGCAGAATACCATAAGGTCTATAGAAGAGAAAGAATAGAAACAAGAATAAAGAAGAGAAAAAAAAGAACAAAGAAAAAATAGTAAAGAAGAATAGAGAAAAGAATAAAGGAGAAGAAATAAAAGAGAAATAAAGAACACGTCTTAGAGAGAATAGCCTACCACAATTTCTGGAAAAGACGAAGAATAAAAAAAATGAATAACGAAGAATAACTAAAGAATAAAGATAGATAGATAAGTAGATATGTAAATAGACAGATAAATAAGCTAGGTAGATAGACAGACATATATAGGTAAGATAACTACGCTTGGTTAGTTTATTACAGTAGGCAACATAACTATACCTGAACCCCCTCGATATCACAACTACCGTACCATAACTATACCCGTCAATAATAATAATAATAATAATAATAATAATAATAATAATAATAATAATATGATGATGATGATGATGATGATGATGATGATGATGATGATTCCATAATGTGATTCTTATAATTATATATTAACTGAGTGCGTAGGCAAGATAACCAATGCGTGGAGTTATTAGTAGGCGACATAAGTACAGCCATATATCCTAACTACATCCATCATCACTACCCCTCAAAAATCAATATAAAGATAAGTATAGTGTGATTTTAGCGATTTTAACATACACGTTCATTAAAACCTCCCACACTTTGCTCTGGACAAGACGTAACGTAGAGTAGCGGTCAGAATAGTGCGATAAAAAGTACCCATTGAGTCGAGCAGCCCTGAAGACCCAATCAAAAACTTCACGCCCTGCTTCAGTCACGCGTCGACCACCAGGGAAGGAAGTCACGTCACTCTGCACTGAAGCTTGACATCTCAACTCGCTCTCTGATTTGATTAACAAGAGAGAAATAGATAAAACGAAGATGACGGAGGACAGCCAGGCAACGCTGCAGCGCGAGATGGACGCAGAGGAGGTGAGGCAGGATATATATATATATATATATATATATATATATATATATATATATATATATATATATATATATATATATATATATATATATATATGCGTTTTCAAATACTGAATTATATATGACATTTTTTACATATTTGCGTAATGAAATACTGAATATATAGTCTATATATAGTTAAAGTTATAAATCTTATATTTTAACATCATTATTTCTCCCGTATGGTAATTTTTAGTGATGTAAATATTTCCCATTATAAACTGAGGCTATCATTAATGCTGTACTGACTCCAGTAATAATAAGATATTATGTCTTTTCTAACCTTTAGATGCGCCAAGTTAACAAGATGCTGCGAAAAGACATGAACTACTTCGTATCGGGGCTGCACGTGGCTGTCAAGTGCATCCTGACGGCGATCGATGCTGTCAAGGGTAAGAATGACGGTGATGGTGATGATAATGATGATAATGATGATAATGATACTAATGATAATAATAATGCTCGTTTGTCAGAAGTAGTAATAATGATGATGATAATGCTTGTATGTCAATGATAATAATAGTGAAATTGATAATAGTTATCATTTCCTTACACATCCAGACCGATATTCAGAGGACGACAAACAGACATCAGCCTCAGAGGAAGAAAGAGACACACAGCCATGCCTTAAGTAAGTCATCCCTGCCACCTTTACCTTACTTTACTAACACATTCCATAACCCTTAAATTATCTAGACACCTTCACCTTTACTACAATACTTGCCTTGGATAACCCACTGCAATAACCTGCTTTGATTAACTCGAGAAATATGTCTCCTCTCTTTATCACTGGTCAGCCCATATGCAAGCCACACAACTTCTTAACAGAATATAAACGTCTTGATCTTTATACAAAACTTGCCTTGGAAGGACCACTGCAATAACCTGCTCTGATTAACTCGAAAAATAAGTCTCCTCTCTATAACTGGTCAGCCCATATGCAAGCCACACAACCTTTTAACAGAATATAAACGTCTTGATCTTAATACAAAACCTGCCTTGGATAACCCACTGCAATAACCTGCTCTGATTAACTCGAAATATAAGTCTCCTCTCTCTATCATTGGTCAGCCCATATGCAAGCCACAAACTCTCTAATAGAACCTGTCTTGATCTTACAGAGTGGAGGAAGGAGACAAACCCGAAGCTGAACAGGAGGAGCCACTGGAACAAACACAGGTGATGATGTTTCCAAATGCTGCGTAAATATATGACATACCAATTGGAAAGTGCTGATATACTTATCTACTTCCTCTTAGCATTCGTATTTTTAAATATTTTTAACACACAATAGGTATCCAGCTGATTTAAAGTAGTAACGGTTGATGACTAGCCTAAAAACAATCAAGAAAGACTACCTGAACAACCTGCGGAGTGGAACAGACTAACACCATCTTATTACAGGAGGAGAAGGATGGAAACGATATATCCAGTGAGCTGATGAAGTCCCTCAACAACACTCTGGACGACCTGAAACAAGCCGAGGACAAGGTGTTTGAAATGGGCTGCCAGGAACACGAGGAGACAGAGGCAGGACAGCCCTCAGGGGACTCCTTTTGCTACCTGGAGTTCATGTCGGAGTTCATGTAAGTGTGACCTGTCTTCAGTTTTTAACCATAAATTACATCAGTCAAAGTCCAGTTCATTGTATTACTGTAAGACCAGACCTGCATTCTCCTTTAGTCTTCACAGTTTGCCATGAGAAAAAAAAAAGTCCAGTTTATTGTGATGGTAGAAGGTCTGATGTGCATGCTCCCTCTCTTCCCCTCCAGAGCACACTTCCGGCAAAATGTCTTGGAGTCATGCCGGCAGTTTCTGAGCATGGAGGCGCAGAAAGTGGCCCTGCTGCACGCGAGGAAGGAACTCAAGGACCTTCGTTTCGATCTCTCCAGTAGTCCCAGCAAGGCAGCCACCCCCAAAGTCAGCTCCACGGTCACCGCTGCCTCGAGAACAACAGCTCAGAGAATCAATGTAGAGGCCAGAGCTCCCTCCAGCACCGAAACCACTCTTAAAATAGATGGTTCTGAGGACAACATCCCTTCACACACAGCAGCTGCACAAGATGATGGTGAAATGGATACTTCTGAGGTCAGCATCCCTTCACACACAGCAGCTGCACAGGATGATGGTAAAATAGATGCTTCTGAGGACACCATCCCTTCACACACAGCAGTTGCACAGGATGATGGTAAAATAGATGCTTCTAAGGACAGTATCCCTTCACACACAGTAGCTGCACAAGATGATGGTAAAATAGATGCTTCTAAGGACAGTATCCCTTCACACACAGTAGCTGCACAGGATGATGGTAAAATAGATGCTTCTACGGACAGTATCCCTTCACACACAGTAGCTGCACAGGATGATGGTAAAATAGTTGCTTCTGAGGACAGTATCCCTTCACACACAGCAGCTGCACAGGACAATGGAGACTCAGAAGACAAAACATCTTCAGAGACAAGATCAGCAGCCACGGAGGGAAGCATCACTGAGGACACACCTTCAGTGGACACCAAAGCCACACCACAGAAAGGAGATGCCAACACCACCACTCCCTCTGAGCCAAAGGAAAGCACTCAGCAGGGTGATGACAAAGGCGCCTCCCCAAACATGAAGGTGACACCACAAAAAGATGACTCCGCAGCCTCAGCCACGGAAGTCACTCCAGAACAGAAATATCCGGAAGCCCAAGTTGTTCTTGACGATGAAGTGTTTGACTTTGTGTCGCCTCTGGGAATGACTAGGATGTTTGGCACCCAGTATGAGGACTCCAAGATTTCGTTCTTGCCACCTTCTCCAGCTCACCAAACAATTGATTCACCCACAAAGACATAAAGAGGTATAAGATGTTGAGGTCAGGCCAGTAGGTGGTGAGAATCAGTTTTATTTTGCCAACTTTTAGATAGCTGGTGCTGTTTTTGACAGATGAATGGAAAGTTTTCAATATTATGTACCATTTGAAGAGTTTTATTCCAGGATATCTGGCTGCATGAAACTTATTTCCAGCGATGTGTTAGTCTAAGTAGATTATGAAAAGGATTTCTCTACTTTTGCCTTTACCATTTTCATTTTATGTTGTTTTACTTTGAGAAAGTAGTAAGTGTGAGGTATAGGGTGTAAACAACTATGGATACAATACCAACATAAGTTAGCTTCAGAGGAATTTCTTTATTAAAAAATTAACACAATGAGCAGATGCACAATGGATATTCCTTGCGTGGTTAAAAACATTTCTGTTAACTGCAAAACCCATTAGAAACATTCCCAGTAGGAAAATTGTGCATACCATTTGCTAAATCTTACAGTAGTATATGCTGTCTTTTATATATATTTACCATTATATACCATATGTACATTTTTGAGACCTTACCATAAACAGGAAATACAGAACTGGTTGAAAAGATGATGTAGACAAGAGCATAAATAAAGTATAAAATGTCATTCTGGAGGTTTAATTTTGTCCTTAAGTTCACCTAAATAAGCCTTTTTCTAAGACTTGTTACCAATGCTGACTGGGAACTAAATCTTTGGTTAAACTATAAATAGACAAGGAGCAATATTCTCTGCACATATTGTTACACCACAACAGGTAGTAAAGGTGTGAAAGTGTAAAGTTGGTGTTTGAAGCATGGGACAAAATCAAGACCTTAAAATGAAGTACAAATTGATATCCTTGTGACTAGATTTAACTTAAGTAAAAACAGGAGTTTGGGCATGCAAGCTTTTAAGTTTAGATACTACTCAAAGTAACTATAAAGAGTATATACTGAAAGCTTTCCCATTGTTGCATGCCACTCCCACCAACCTCAAGAAAAGATGATATTATTCACTACATTGGCTTTAAAATTCTTAAGCATAGATACAATTAACTTAAGAATCATTGGGAAAAAATCTTTGTAGTGGGTCTCATTGTGTGTGTTCAAGTATGTTGCTGTTATATGAGTCATTTGTTAAACAGCTTTGAGTCCAACATTATTTGCAAGGTATTCTGTCTTGCTATACTCGGTTTCATTTGATCTACAAATGAGCGTAGCTGTGACACATGCACATTGCTACCCTGTGAGTGGACAGATGGAACCAAACTGAGTATAATCCTTAACGTATGATGCTTGCTCTGACCTATAAGAAAGTTTACAATAGTTTATCATAAAACAACATTCTTGGCATGTTTGCAGATTATATGATTAGGATATTCTAATGCTCACAGTCATTTTTCAATTAATAAACTAATCAATTCAATATGAAATGATCACTTGTTAGTACATATTAGCAGTCTTATGTACCATCCTCTGCTCCAGTCCTGCTGCACTACTCATTATGTCTAACTACACTAGAAGGTACTAAGATGGATATAGAAAAATACTCTCCAACGTAACTCCAGCATGATGAAAAGATGTAAATCACTCTCTCACTCGTTTGCAAGAGGCTGCACACACTTTGATGCATAGTTCATCCATCAGTGAAGTATCATCCAGTGACTCCCCACAACATGCCACCTGACTTTCACACCACCTACACCAACACCACACACTCGCTCTGCAAACCAGGAAAAGGACAGATGATGCAATTAAAGCTACGACACACTCCAGAGTATTCCGGGGTGGCACCGCGCCCACGACTGAACCGCCTCTCAGTGGAGTGTTCAGCAGGACATCACCCCACTCATGCACACACATACACACACACATGCACAAACGCACCCAATCACTGCTTATGCACAGACTGAGTCCTTGCTTAAGATCACCTTTATCGTTTTGTTTATTGATGAAATCCTCAGTATCCCAATTTCTACAATATATGAAAGAGGTTGGGTGGCTGTGGGTACAGCGATCAGCTTGTGACGGAAAGGTTGCAAATATGATTACCAGCTCACAGCAGCTCTAATTAATCCTGGCAGAGGTACATGGCCCTAACTGCCTAGTTTTTGGGTTCTTTAATCCCTTTTTCTTTACTCCATAATACGAGGTAATGACTCAATCAATAATGCTTTATCTGTAGTGATTTCAAGCAAGGACACTCGTACCTGAACACAACACCCTCAAGCTAAGGTATTGCTCACTGTGCTTTTATGATACAGACTGGAAACTGGACTAACAGTTTTGTATATCAGAAACATTCCAGTTCTTTATGTGTTTCTGCTGATCTTCTTTGCTGGAACTTGCTGAAAAGCACAACAGTAACTAACTCATTCAGTGAGGAGTGTGTCAAGAATCCCACAGCCTGTGCACGACACTGACTCTTTGAGACTTATAGATATACAGGAATGCAGTGCTTATACTCAAACAAAAGTAGTCTGGGGTATTGTACCTTATCTCTAGGTCCTGGGGAGATTATTACTCTTGGATACCTCTCGGGATATACTATATGGCAAGAGAGCTGGCAGGCACCCCAGTAATGTAAATAAAACAACTGGAAGCATATTTACAGACAGGTTTCCTTATAACATTGTCAGAAAGCCTCAGTAGTACATTTTAAGTATTGTAAAATTTGATGACTCCGACTAGAGGACGATCACATAGCTGAAGGGTTCACTGAGGAGGTCAGGGAAACAGAGACCAGCTAAGACACCAGTGCAGGCCCTCCCACCCCTTTACTCCTGGCGCCAGTCCCTCGCCGGGGGAAAGCTTGATATTTTGTGTGCTGGCACTAAATACACAAGAGATACTGAATGATGAAGCAAAAGGATAATTTATGTGTACTATAGCACTTCATGGTGATTGTATTCAAATAGAAATCAAGCACATCAAACCACACTATATAGCTGCTGCAGGGAGTGAGGCCTGCAGTGTGGGGCGGGACAGGCAGCATAACAGTAGCCTCACAGATACACCTGACAACCTAGGACTCACTCACTGATACCAGTATTTGAGACTAGAGGAAAAGTCTGGGTCTTCTAGTAATACATCTTATAAATCCGAAGGACTCCCAACCAACCATAATGCAGCAATGTAGTACACCAGAACTCCAGCCATCAGCTCAGGGGCCTCAAGGATCCCCTCACCCACCAGGATATTTTGAGGGGACTCCCAGCACTCTTTTATTTCCTACTCAATAAAAAAACTCCAAACCCAAATAGCCATATGGGGCCCTGGGAATGTTCAAATGCCCACCATCCCCGACTTGGCTACACCACTGTATCGACCATCCTATAAGTTCTCAGCATATTGTGCCATATGAATGAATTTTCTTATTCAGCACTGAAGCCCTGAGCCAACACCTGAAGTTCTGTCTACCTGCCATTAACTGTAAGCAACTCAGTGACAACCAACTAATGCTGCAAAATGACTTGAATCTCCTTTGAGGAGTGCCAACAAGTACACTGCCATCACATGGGTTTGTAGTTCTCAACATACCCTCATCACAGCATTTAATTAAATCATAACAAACCAGTAATTAACAAATAAGGTTGTATCCTCAGTTCTTAGAGTAGTTCCTCTGATGATACAGGTTTTCTGATAAGTAGTGCATCACAGAGGAACCATCACACAGCTTGGGGATATATCAATGATCACATGGAAGGTATTTTCATTTCCCAGAGGTAATCTCACAAGCTGCTCACACCTGGACCTGCCAAGCCCTCAGTTGTTCTCATGTCGCTATTTAGGAAAGACTTCATGACAATATGGGGGAAGTGTCCACATGACTAATCGATGTCTCACCTTCAACATGCTGAGAAAGTCATGACAGAAGGAAGTCCATTCAAATATTGCACTCACTGACACTCCCAACATTAGACTTGGGATCAGATAGAATGACACCCGACCCCCTTGACTCATGTGAATTGTCTGTGACTCATAAGGAAATAAAAAAAGCATTCAACACCCTCATACTCCTCACACTGGACTTAGCTCCATACTTAAGACTAATGGTAAAAATTTCTCCAAATCATCCTTGATCCAGTTAAGTCAACCATGCAAATAAAACTGAAATCCAAGACTAGCCGCATAAAAAAAGTATTCTTGATTTTAGTGAAAAGAAAATGATAATCCTTAAAAAGAATATAATATGTATCTTCCTGATGATTACACCACCGTATCTACCTTGTCCTGTGAAATAAACACTGCGAGTTTAACACTGATGAACTAAAATGGTCACTGAGTTACTTCCATAAATTCGTTGAGCATTGAGTAATACCGATGAGGCCTGCTCCACGGCTCCATCCCTGCCATCACAGCAAACCTTTTCTTTTTGTGGCCAACAGAAGAACTTTTGGCCTATTTTTTTTCTTCTTGCCAATATAAAAAAATAAATAACATTCATGGTAAAATCACTATAAAAGTTTATATGTATAGTAGTTACAGTTAATAATAAGTTGCCTAATGAGTTAAAATTAGGCCTCTTGTGGTAATTCCTTTTACAATTATCACAATGATACATAATACAAAAGGCGATGAGTAAATTCCATAAAGAAACGTCATGATTTCACTTTGGTTACATGCCTAACAAACATCAAAATGCCAAAAATATATTACACAGTGAAGTAGAAAATGTCAAACCAAAGGACTTTAACATGTAAATAAAGAGAGCATTACCAACCTCAGTGTAGGAAAGAATTGTCATTAGTTTGCTTATTACAGAATACAACCACTGCCCACCCACTAACAGCTGGCACGATTAACCTTGTGTGGATATGACAAGTGGTTGCCAAGTCTTACATTATGATTCTCTGTACAGAGACGCCACACTACCAACCTGTTAATGGATACGAAACCTTTTTTCCAACCCTTAAGTTCCTCATTGACAACCTTGCACTGGACATGTACCAACTTCTCTTGTGAAGACTGCCTGGCTTGTTGTAGTTTCCTTATAACTTTGTGTAATCTTGTACTGGATGTAAGTTATCTATATAAACCTCTGTTATGATCCTCTGTGGAAAGAAGCCTCATGACCAACCTTGTAATGTTTCTGATGACTAGCTTCTTTCAGCATCTTCATAGTTTTGTATCCCTGCATGTAGCCTCTCAGTAGAAATGAAGCCACACTATGATCCTTTATATTAAGCTCCTATGTACAAAGAAGCCCCATGATCAACCTTTTATTGGACAAGTATTTGCTGACTAGCTTCTTTCTCCATCTCTATAGCCTTGTATCACTGTCTGTAGCCTCATAATGGAAATGGAGCCACACTATCTTTCTTCTTCTTTGTTCAACGTTCCTTTTTTTCCTACACCACACTACTTCTTTATATTAAGCTCCTATGTACAAAGAAGGCTCGTCACCAACCTTTCGTTCACGGCCTTCCTCCCGAGCCTCACCGCGCTGTACAGACTCAAGCCTCAGCCAGCCCCTCAGTTCAGCTTGATGCCCTCCAGCCAGGATGAGAGGTCAGCGGTACCCTCCACATCCAGCACCACCTCAGGCGGGGTGTCTGGCACACACAGCACCTGGGCAGCCTCCCGCCCTGACAGGTAGGCCCCGTGCACGGTGGAGTAGAAGCTGGGGTGGCAGTGCTCGCCGGCAAACAAGACAGCCGGCTGGGGACACAAACAACATTAACACACACACACACACAAAAATAAAAATAAATAAATAAATAAATAAAAAAAAATTAAAAAATAATAATAATAATAGTAATTAAAAATAAATAATAAAAATAAATAAATGAAAACAAACAAATAAATAAATAAAAGCCTAAACTCAAGGTAAGACTGAAATGCCAGAATTTTCTCTTCACAACACTCCCACATGACCACTGCGTGTAACGAAACACACGAGAAATTAATCCAGACAAGGAAAGGTTTTGCCGGCGCCAGGGATCGAACCCGCAACCAGCAAGACGGGAGAGCCACTCTTTAACCAGTCAGCCAAAGAGGTACCCCCCTCACAAAGTGAGTTATGGGAGGCTCGCCCATCAGGCAAATCGCCGCACCACAAAACTACACTACATCATTCTTGAATTAGTGTTGTTAACCCCTTCACTATGGCCGGGCCATAACAGCGCCCCATGCCACATCTGGGATTGCCGTGCGTGCCAAATTTCAAATGTCACTATTGAATATAACAAGTTTTCAGCCATAAACTCAACATAATCATCATGTATTATATATGAAAACATGCAGAATTAAATGGTGCACATAAAAAAACATAAATTAATTGATAACTCTGAGATGTAAGCATAAATATAGAGATAAAATAACTCGTACATTGGCTAAAGCGAGCCAGGACGCAGTATGCGCGTCCTCGGATATGGTACAGGGCACGCAAGGACGCAGTATACGCGTCCTTGTGTTGAAGGGGTTAAATAATAATGCCTCATAAGCTACAGGTAACAAAAATAAATTCTTTTAGTTTCTAGAGGACTATAGTCTTCAACAACACATAATCCTTGTTATTCGTTTAAGACCAGCACATTATATATATTTTCCTTCAGTTTCTCTATGCAGGCTTAATTTTATCTCCTCTTAACACAAAACATCACCCCATAATCACATCAACAACACAGTGCCCAGTGATCAGGTGTGCTGCCTCACCTTGCTACAGGTGGGCTGCATGTAGAGAGGGTGCGAAATGTTGGTGATGTCCACTTGTGACGCCCCGATCCCAACGGCCGTGTAGGAGCCACGAGTGAACGGCTGAGACCACCAGGTTGTGCTGCGGGGAGATGGTTGTCTCTTAGGGGAAGGCGACACTCGGTTATGAACACATTTTACAACAAAAAACCTACAGGCAGTCCATGGATCATCAACTGTTACAGGTGTGTGTGTGTGTGTGTGTGTGTGTGTGTGTGTGTGTGTGTGTGTGTGTGTGTGTGTGTGTGTGTGTTGCTGTGCACTCACTTGATGCAGCGCTTGGGCTTGGGGATGAAGGGGTCGTTGAGGAACATGCGCAGGATCTCGGTGCACTTCTCAGACACCACGTCAAAGGGCAGTGTCTCCATGTACTTGGCCTCGTCCCCGGAGAGCCAGGCCAGCAGCAGCGTCTCCGACACCTTGGTAAAGGAGTAGATCTTCTTGAACCACCGCTCGCTCACCGGCTCCTTGGGGTCTATGGGGTCCCACAGGCACAGCACCTCGGACAGCCCGGGGTTGAGGAATGGCCGCTCGTACTCCAGGTAGATCTTGTTGACCGTGCCAAAGCAGAGACGGTCGATGGAGTCCATCTTGTAGTCTGGCAGTGGTGGGTCAAACATGGTGCGGCCACTCTCCTTGAGCACGCCGAGCGGCACTGTGCAGATGACGTGGTCGGCCAAGAACTTCTTGCCATCCTGGCACACCACCTCCACCTTGGCCCGCTGCTTCCTGGAGGGGGAGGTGGAGAGCGAGGCGTTGCCACTGCGACAGTCAGGCAGGTGATTGTCATTGCCTCCAGGGAGTCGAGCAGCCAGGTCCTCACCAAGCCCTGAGTCTGTGGTGCTGCAGCTCTCCAGGCCGGCCCTCCACCTGATGCAGGAGACAGCATGACCCTTGAGCAGCTGTGTCTCAGGGATGTTCTTGGTGAGGGGCCCGAGGATGCTGCTGTAGCCTCCCGGCAGCACCACATTGCCGCCTGGCAACTCTGTGTAGCTGCCGATCTCCATCAGGTCGATGTCGTCCATAGTGTTGCAGCCGCTGATGCAAGTCTCGCGGTTGAGGAGGTAGTTGAAGATAAGGTTCCTGATGTGTCGCTCAGGCTCAGGAAACTGCTCCAGGTAGATGGAGATCTCCAGTCTCAAGTGAGCCCCAACGCTCTCCACCCCATCTGGAGGCAGGTACTTGCACAAGAAATATTCCTCACACCGCCGAAAGAACCAAAAGTAGGCGTCGTAGATCTCCTGCCAAGAGTCACTGGGGTTAGTACACTGTCCCAAAACAGGGATGCTATGGGAGGCATTACAATACAAGTTAGGTTCAGTATTTTTAAAAGGCTTGAGTAATAATTAGTACATGTAGCTGGCTTTATTGCATCCAATTCCACAATCAAGTTTGTACCAATAGATTAAGTTAGAATACATTACAATACAAGTTAGGTTCAGTACATATCAAAATGCTTGATTAATAATTCATACTGAAAGCTGGGTTTCCTACACCCACTCCAACAATCCTTCCATCCACACCCACAACCCCTTCTCCACTCACTCCCATACATAGTCTCCACTCCAACCCACCTGTAGGATGTGGAAGGGCACCCGCCGGCCATCAGGGAGGGTGGCCACCACACTGTGAGGTTTGTTCTCCTGTATGATGTCCACCAGGCCATTGGCAGACGCCAGCTCATAGATGGGGTTACCAAGGATCCCGTGTATCCAGTTGGCACCAAGTTCCATCCTTCGTCCACCTGTCATGGCAAAAGTCATTCTTATTTAGTACTGTAAAATGATGATAGGATGTGTTAGTATGCCTGCTATTCTTCTTTAAATGTCTTGTTAATTCACAGCCAGCGTTTTGGGGGTTGTGGCTTTAAGATCGGATGCACATTCTGTCGTCACATGGCAGCACTCAGGTTTGAACCACCTTAACCTGGCTCTTCACTTCCATGGCTTGACACTAGCACACTAGACTATTGCACCCCATGTCTGCAACTGAGATCTTTCTCTTCTGCTCTGGAATTTTCACTATATTAATGTGTTGAGGAAGTGATATCAAGATAACGTCTTTGAATTTCAATTGTAGGTCTATTTCCCTACATCTAGGGTATTTTTCAACCCCCCCATAACTCAAAACTATGCATTTGCGACGCATTTCATGTTTACCACCACATTCCCCGCAGTCTCAATGACCCCCAAGCCAATTTAGGTTGCAAGGGGTGAGTATGGGCAAACACTAGAATAATACCGTTTTTCTGCTCAAGGGAGGTCAATACTGGTACCCTCGAGACCTTCCCACTGATGGGAACTGATAACAGGAATGGAAAAAACATGACTCATCGAGGAGTTAACAAAACCTACTTAGAAATACGGAATACGAACAGGAACGACAATGCTTCCCTAGTGATTTACGATGCAAGGGAGCTAGTGCACATAAGGGGATGCCTCTTCTCTTAAGGTTGTGAACGTGCCGGTCACGGTTTGTCTGGACTCCACTCACCGACTGTACACACGACAAATGCACACAGAACACACTAGGCTAAACTAATGGTAAACACGTCCCCAACATGTCCTCACCGACGTTGATGGCGATGATCCTGCCGCCGACTCTGTTCCGGCCCTCCAAGACGATGAAGTCCCTGATGTTGTTCTTGAGGAGGTGGTTGGCGGCCGACAGCCCCGCCATGCCCGCCCCCACGATGAGGACCTTGGCGGCGCGGGCGGGCTCGGGGTGGGCGTGGCTGAGGGCGTCCCCGTCACCCGCGTCGTCTGCCGCCGCCGAGGACATGGCCACTATGTTTACATCAGGGCGCGGTTGCCACGTCTCCGGGAGTCTTCACACGGTTGTACAGTTATGCCGCTTCTTGTATGTGCGTGTGTGTGTGTGTGTGTGTTGGTGTGTGTGTGTGTGAGTTGGGGGGGGGGGGAGGGCTACATGCCAGGTCACAAGGTCTTTTCCATAATTGTAGATGCTGTCTGTGCATGAAAAGTTTAAATGAATCAATCAAACTCTGTGGTCTGTATACATGTGGTCTGAATATGTAAAGATATGTGAATCTATGTCTCTCTCTCTCTCTCTCTCTCTCTCTCTCTCTCGTACATGGTATGAGTCATATGAGAAAAAAATTAGGCCACATCTCCTCCCCGTCTGTCTGTCTTTCTGCTTATCTATCTTTCTTTCTATATATTTATCTCTAATATATATCTCCTCATCCTTTCGTGATATAGATATAGTTAGCGTGGCTCTAAACTATATTACGAATCCGCGGACATGGGTTCGAATCCCGGCCCATGTAGGCAGTCGGCGTGCAGCTCACCCTCCCAGCTGTTTATCCTCCCTTTCAGGATGGTCGATAAATGGGGAACCTGGGGAAGGTAAACTGTGGTAACCCGGCCGGATGTCGCAGTGGCCCTGTGTGTCCCGGGCCGGGTAATGCGTACGGTAATCAATTATTCCCATCACAGGCTCAAGGGGCAATGCCACGGAGAGCATCGGATTCACGCGCAGCTAAAGCGTATCCCTTCAACTTGACCTTGACACATATTCTCACACATTTCGACACATTAGTACATCTAGTTAAAAAGACTCTAGTAGAAGGTATAGGGATTTTCATGTGCGGTTTCATGACCCATGCAGGGGGTAGATCTGCGCCATGAACGGGAAAACACTTATAAAATATATCATGTCTTTTAATTCTTTTTCGTGTTCCTTAGATATACGTAGCTAATAACAGAGCCCGAACCCTTTGAGAATGCGAGTCCTAATAATTAATTCTTATCTCTTTATTGTGTGCTATGAGTCATGATGGGACACAATAAAAAAACTCTCTCTCTCTCTCTCTCTCTCTCTCTCTCTCTCTCTCTCTCTCTCTCTCTCTCTCTCTCTCTCTCTCTCTCTCTCTCTCTCTCTCTCTCGTTCCCACACTCCCGCACATAAAACTTCATCGTGACAATACATTATATATTGTTAAAGCTCTTCAGTTGAACAGATAACGAGATAACAAGAGATTTAATTCACACTGACGCAGGATAACACATATACACTGCCAAGGCGCTCCTCTGGAAATTCTTATATAGGACCACACTATGAAACAACTTTATTTTTTTATTTTCTCTTCTTAAACCATTTATTTTCAGTCTCTCTCGCTCTTTCTCTCTTTCTCTATGGCTTGGTATTATCGGTGGTCTTACGAACGATATGACAGATAATGAAGGAAGCTATAGAAGATGAGAGCCGCAATAGTGTGAATGGAGCAGGTATATGCTTCAAAATATCTTCATGTTATGTAAGGACTTAAGGGTCAAGGCAACAGAGATTAGCACCGAGGCCACGCGCAGCTATAACGTGTACTCCCACTTTATTTTCTAACGTTCTATGCTGAGGGCTGGTTGGAAATGTGTAATATATGTTGCAAATTTGTATCATCATTTAAATACATACTAACACCCCAAAAAATGTATAAATCGAAATAGTGCGATGACAAATTTCCCTTCATTTTTACTCATTTCTATATGTATACTTCAATTTACCGAGTATAAATCTTTTCCTGATATAAGTACCAATTAGAATCTTTCCTACGAACTGGCGAACATATAAACTCCACGGCCCTTGATAGAGACATTGAGAAAAAATAGAGATTGAAGAAGCGATATTCCTCCATTGTTTGATTTTTTATATTTACTTACCGATCGCGTGCATGCAGTTATTGTTCTTAGACTTATTCTGATATGTAACCAATACTTTCGTGCGAGCTGGCGATCATATAAACTTCACAACCCATGATTAGAGAGACAGATAGATATAGAGACTGAGGAAGCGATCCCTCCATTGATTTTTCATATATACTTACCAATAGCTCGTAATTCTTTCTTGCTGTAAGTACTAATAACTATCCCGTGCGAACTGGCGGCCCTTAACTTAGAGAGAGATAGAGACTGAAGAATCGATCCGCCCACTGATTAGTTTATATATTTATCTAACGATCGTAAGTATTTGTATCCTTGATCTCGCACGAACTAGCGAACATATATATCTTCACGACCCTTGCTTGATACAGGAGATAGAGATAGATATAGAGATTGAAGAAACACTCTATCCATTAATTCCCGTAGCTTAGCACGGATTAACAGATAGAGAGATAGAGATTGAAGAAGGGACCCCAAGCATACATTGATTCCCGTAGCTTAGCAGGGATTAACGTTAGTGATTATATGCTGTGTTGTGGGAGACGGGCCGGGTGCTAGGAAACCCGTCCCGATGGTGGCAACGGGGCCCTAACACACACAAGGACAGTTAGACGTGGACGATCCTCTCTCGAAGACGCAAAAAGGGAACAGAAGGGGAATGAGACGGAAAATTAGTCGTTTCACAGTGGAATCTAAAAGCCGCACTAGATAAATTCAACCGCAATACAGAAAGAAAACACGTCGCTCCTCTCTCGAATAAGCAAAGGAAAAGAAAGTGAAAGAGAAGGAAAATAAAACGATTCATTGTGCAATCAGACACAGACACATACGTCCTTATTACTGAAAACACAAAGGAAACCCAAGAAAACAAATAAGTAGGCCTATAGTTTTGTAGTGCCTTCAATCATCCACGTCCAGAAATAACCAGTGGAATCAACATCAGAAACACAAATAGAAACAGAAACAGACGAAAAGAAACCAAAGGGAGAAAAAATATTGAAATTAGTTAAAAAAAAATAAGAAAAAAAGGAAAAAAAAAAGAAAAGAAAAAAAAGGTGTTTCCTATATGGTGGAGTCCAACATTACCGTTCACAGAAATAACTCGATCGTAATGGAGCTTGGGTAACCCTCAACAGCGGAATACCTTGTCCTCGTCCTCTTCTCGTTTCTCTTCCTTTTTCTCGTCCTTGTCGTTCGTCCTCTTCCTCGTCTCATCCTTTCTCTTCCTTTCCCCATCCTCGTCTCCTTCTTTCTCCTCTTTCTTCTCCTCGTCCTCGTCTCTCTTCTCGTTCTCCTTTCTATACCTTGTCCTTGTCACTTTCTCTTCCTCCTCCCACTTACCTCTCCTCGAACTATATAGTCACTTTCTCTCTCTCCTTTCCTCCTCCTTTCGTTTCGTACTCCTCGTCCTCGTCTCTCTCCTTCTCGTCCTCGTCCTCCCTCCTCTCCTTCTCGTCCTCGTTTAGCTCTTCATAATCCTTCCTCTTCCTTCTCCTTGTCCTCGTCACTTTACTCTCCTTCTCGTCCTTTTCCTCGTCCTCGTTCTTGTCTCTCTTCTCATCTTCGTCTCTCTCTTCCTTTCTCCTCCTCCTCCTCCTCCTCCCCTTGTCCTCGTTTCGTTTCGCCATGGAAATCAACGAGTATGCGGAGTCCGGATTCTACACCAGAAAGGAAAGGTCGGCTGGGTCCCTGTGCTGCAGCTTTCTTTGCAGTCACGTGGGCCTCTTCTTCCTGGTGGCCGTGTATGCTATAGCTGGTGAGGCTGTGTCGAGTCTTATTAGTAATTAATACTAATTATTAATAGTTACGGAGCTAATTTGTCTTTTTAAATCACTGGGATGGAGTTAGGTAGAAGAGTAGTTTGCCTTTTTTAATTATATTCTGGGGACGGGATTAGCTAGAATGGTTGGATTTGCACATAGTCGACATATTACAGTCAGTCGTGAAGAATTATGTAAAAAAAAAATCAATAAAATCAATGACCTGTACCTACGCCTTGAAAAATGGGTTAAAGAAGACGAATCAGAGATGAAGACGTAGTAGTAGTAGTAGTAGTAGTAGTAGTAGTGGAGGTAAAGTAGTAGTAGCCTAGCAAGTGGTAATAGTAGTAGTGGTAGTTTAATCAATCAATACGCCGGGAGGCGCGTCACCTCGCCCACCCTACGACGCCAAGCCCGGAGATCCCTCCGGGCGAGTCTCCATGCAGGCCCCCTCCCCAACCCGAGTACCTCCCGGCAGGATCTATAGACTTGCTCAATCCACGAACTCCGTGGGCCTTGGCCTCCTCCACTCAGGATTGTCTCTTACAGAGACAACCCGATGAGCAGGATCAGCTTCCGGAAAACGTGCCATGTGCCCGTATAGCCGGAGTTGGGGTTGACGGACTATGCTGGTAATATGTCAAATCAGTCTCACGGAGTAGTCGCCGGTTTGACACAAAGTCATTCCAGCGATATCCCATGATTCTGCGTAGACACTTATTACCAAAGGCATCAACCCGCCTCTCCGAGTCCCCATTTAGTGTCCATGTCTCACAACCCAAGAGTAAGACAGGGAGCACAAGGGACTTGAAGATCCGAATCTTTGTCCTTCTGCACAGGTATCGACAACGCCATATACTCGTGTTGAGCGAGTCCATAACACCGTGGGCCAGACCAATCCGCCGTAAGACTTCCTGGCCAAACTCACCGTTGTTATGAACTACGCTACCAAGATACGTGAAACTTTCTGAGATTTCAACGTCCTCGCCACACGCATGAACAGACTGTACTGTGTCATCCAGCAAGCCTCCAAACACCTGTGCCTTGGTCTTGGCCCAGGAGACCTGGAGTCCCAAGGGCTTCGCCTCCTCGTGCAGTGCCTCGAGAGCCATCACCAAGACCTCCAGCGACTCCGCCAGGAGTACTGCATCATCAGCAAAAACAAAGTCGGTGACCCTGGTATTGCCAATGGATGCTCCGCAATGACTCTGGTCCACAACTCTGCCCAGTACCCAGTCCATACAAGTGTTGAAAAGCGATGGGGCAAGGACACAGCCCTGCCTCACTCCCCCATTCACGGGAAAGAAGCTGGACAAGCACACACACACACACACTTGACAGCACTCTCTGTCCCATAATACAGGCCAGTCAGCAGACCAACAGTCCTCGCAGGAATCCCACGGAGTCGCAGAAGATCCCAGAGTGCCTCATGATGCACTGAATCAAACGCCTTCTTGAGATCGACAGGCTGCAAGCATCCCCTGTCGAAACTCACGTCGGCGCTCCACCAGTACGCTAGCGGTCCCCTTTCCCTTTCCAGATAGGGACGATCAACCCGGCCCCTCTTCCAGTTAGGAGGAATGGTACCGGACTGCCATACGACAGTGGTAGTTAGTTATATACTTTTTTTTTATTGTTTTTTTTTTACGTCTTGGCCTATTGCGCCGGTAGGCTTCTTCCCGGTGGATCCTGATGGTCGGTCCAAGGCTTCTTCCCGGTGGGTCCTGATGGTCGGCCCAGCCCGTTCTGGCGCAGGCGAGTGTTTATAGTGGCGCCATCTTGCATAGGCTCATGCTCCCCTCCCGGAGCTCATCTTTAATCCTAGAATCTAGAGTCCGGGTTGATAGGTAGTCTTCTGGACAGCATGTGGGTAGTTTTAAGCCACTCGGCGGCGGCTGAAAAATCCCAGCTTGGTGGCACCGGTCGGGGATTGAACTCGCGTCCTCCTGAACGCGGGGCCGTCACGCTATCTGTTCAGCCACCGCCTCCCCTGAAGTGAAATATATACCACTTTTCTTTAACTTATTTCCTATAGCTACGCATGGCGTCAGTGTTCATCTCCGTTACATCACCCCTTGAGTCTATTTTATACTTCGTAACACTGCCCTTTCCTTGCAGGGGCGTACGCATTCATCGCCATCGAGAGGCCCAACGAGGAGACTCTGATAGCAAAGAAGCAGCAGAGGGCCATAGAGGTGAACCAGGCCATGAACTACGTCGGGGACCTCTTCTGGTACTACCAACAAGACAAGACGTGGACCAACGAAGACTACGCCGAGCAAGTGAGTGACCGAGGTGCTGGTGGTGGCCAAGGTCGCAATTGGGCTATTTTCCTCATGCGATTTGGCTCTTTTTCTCACGCGATTGGGCTATTTTACTTATACTTGGGCTATTTTCTCACGCTATCGGGCTTTTCTTTACGCACTGGGCTATTTTCCTCCCGCAATTGGCCTTTTCCCCACACAATTGGGCTATTTTCTTCACCCAAGTCGATCAGCTATTTTTTTTTCACACAATTGCTCTCTCTCTCTCTCTCTGCAACACTTGTGACTCATTTAAAAAGTCCTACACTTCCTCCACCTATGTTAGTATTCGCAACGGCACTCAATTAGGTTTAGGGACAGACCACCTAATCTAGACCATATAAAGTTAATGTGGTCTGAACATCTATGTATATCTGTGTAACTCCCTCAGGTGACCCTTGACTTGAACCGGCTGGAGCGCTTCGTCATCTCCAGCGTGGCCGACTACCATTATGACGGGACGGTGAACGGCTGGGTGGACGCCTGGACGTTCCCCAAGTCCCTCCTCCTCACCATGACCATTATGTCTACTATTGGTATGGACTGACTAGTTAGATGAGGGACCACCACTACAACTATAGGCATACCACCACCACCACCACCACCACTACTACTACTACTACTATTATACCTTTACTACTACTACTACAACTACTACTACTACTACTACTACTACTAAATTTTCTACTTATTACAGTTGGTGTTACTATTCAACTGTAAGTCATAGGTCATCATAGGTCATCCTCCTAGCTTAATATAGTTCAAGAAGTGTGTCTTCATTGATTTGCTACGGAAGTCTTATTTTTTTACATAAGAGACTGTAAACTGGACATTGTTGTATACTATTTTTCTCTTGGTCAGCTTCCCTTATCATAAAAAGTATAGGATAACCATACAGCCTTTAAACATGCTAAAAATAAATAATAAAACAGATTGAACATAAAATCAAACAAATAGAACATGCTGAAAGTAAAATAGTAAAACATAGATAGTACATAAATAAAACTTGCTAGAAAGAAATAACTTGGATAATATAAACCAGTTAACTTGTCTTTCTTCTGTCAGGGTACGGCCACATTTACCCGGTGACGGACGAGGGCAAGGTATTCTGCATCCTCTACTCCTTGGTCGGCTGTCCGCTCCTCCTCATCTTTCTCGGAGGGCTCGGAAACTCCATCGCTGACACCTTCATCTTCATATACAGGTGAGTGGGGGTCTCTTCTCTCCTTCCTCTTGCTTAATGCCCTTATTTTCCCTAATGGGGTTGTATGGGTTATGGGTCTCTCCTACTCTTGATAATCGTATAGTACTCACTCCTTTCTGGTGTTCATTCTTCTCATGTCTTCTTCCACACGCTGTCTCCAGGTCTTCTTCGGTCTCCAAGCTGGCCTTCTCCCTTCTCCCTCTACCTCTATAATATCTAGTGTCTTGTTCATTGAAGAGAATATTAAGCATGAAACCTTTCCTATTTTTCCATCTTTCGCTAGTTTCAGGTTATGTTGTCTTCTTAATTCTTGTGACAATTGGTGAATATTTTTTTGTCTTGAGTTAAATATCTGCCACAAACACCTTTTTCTTCAGATTTCATTGCCCTCTTCTTGTGACAATGGATGGATACAATCTTTCATATTCTCATCTGTCAGACTTAAATACTTGACACAATACTGCTTTCTTTTATTTTGCCCTGCAGTGACTTCAGATTATATTTCCTTTCCTCCTCTTTTTCTTTTGACAATGACATACATGCTGACAAGTTTTGTATGCAAGGTCCAACGTTCTCAAGCCTCAAGTGTTAGCGATGTTTCTGTTGCTCCTCAGTCGCATCTGCTGCCGCTGGTGCCGCTCACGGAGGAATGAGGAGGAGCTGCCGCCGGACGCCAGCAAGAAGCAGCGGAAACTTCTTGTGGATGATGAAGTTGGGAAAGAGGAATACATGCCAACGGAGTCTGTGAGTTGTGGATGACTAGGAATATGGTTCACACACACACATGCACACACACACACACACACACACACACAGACATAAAAGAGTTATGCTCCACAAGTACACACACACTAATACGTGCAAACACGCTTCACACAAAGATGATCAAACTGCAGTAAACAGTCTCTAAACAACATAGCAACTGTGATGTTTTGATGCTTCCTACAAATGGCTGGAGGAAACATTTGCTTGAGTTTGCTGTTCCCCCTCAGCTGTACGTGCCAATCATCATCAACTTGACGCTGCTGGAAATGTATATCATGCTGGGTGCCGTGCTCTTCAGCTACTGGGAGGGATGGGACCTCACCTCCTCCAGTTACTTCACCTTCATCACCCTCTCCACTGTTGGCTACGGTGACATGGTGCCCGGCAACGCCATCCTCGTCAGTGATGATGATGGGAGTGGCACCATCACCATGTTCATCTGCATCTTCTACATAGTCCTTGGTGAGTGGTTTTACTTTTATCGTATGTTTTTTCTAGCTTGACACAGTAATGCCAGGATGGACTTATTAATTGGTCCAATTCTTTTCCTTGTCCAGGCATGGCACTGCTGTCCACCTGCATCAACCTCATGCAGGAGCAGCTACTTGACAAGTGTCACTGGTTGGCAAGGGAGGTTGGGATTAGCAATTCTGAGGACAAAAGAAAAAATACCAGAAAAGGAAAGAAAAATAACAAACCTCCAAAAGGGAAAAAGCAACCACCACCAAGTCCAATTCCAGAGGACGTAGAGCAGGGCCCTCCAACTCCTCCTGCTCCCCGTGACAAGTCCCCTTCTGCTGGGAAGTTGAGGTCCAGAAGCAACTCACCAGTCAAATCCAACACTCTGGCACCGCCCCAGAACCCCAACCTTCCTGAATCACGCGCCCCCTCTCCCTTTGTTCCCTCTAACTGCTCCACTCCTATACCCGGCAGCCTTGATGATGCTGACTAAGGCCGAGGCTCAGTGATCCTCAACTTGACCAGAAACAAAGTTTGGCCGTCATTCAGAAACATGCAGAGCTTCTTTCAGGGACCTTCAGTCTCTTGACAACGACCACAGAATTCAGAAACCTCGCAGCCCTAAAGTCTCTGAAGAATGAGTCTTTCTATATTGTTACTTTTTTTAAAAACAATGAAAACTTTGTTGTTTCTGATAATTGAGTAGTTTTGCAAAGTAATCATATTTAGATATGCAAAGTTTGAGATTGATGGTACATCAAGATGAACGATAAAATGTTAATGAAAACATGGATGACTAGCAGTACATATATGGGAATTCACTAGTTTTCCTCATACTTGAAATGTAGTACAAAGCACATAAAAAATTAGCTTGTTAGACATTTGTACTTTTTATTCTTACATTTTTAGCAGCAGGTGGACTTGAAATACCAGTAAAATTTATGTTAATTTATTCACAAATTTCCAAATCACTGTACATAAAAACCATCACAGTCTTGATTAAAACAAATATAAAAATGTTTGTTCATATATATATATATATATATATATATATATATATATATATATATATATATATATATATATATATATATATATATATATATATATATATATATATATATATATATATATATATATATATATATATATATATATATATATATATATATATATATATATATATATATATATATATATATATATATATATATATATATATATATATATATATATATATATATATATATATATATATATATATATATATATATATATATTATTTTCAAGTTGATAGAAGCATTTACAAAACCTCATATTTAAAATGAATCCAACTAATTAAAAAATGAAGTATCTGAAACTCATTCCTCTACTTCTGTACATCAAGACAAAGCAATGTATGTATATCTCTCCTTTTATATATATAGGAATTCAAATAAAAATATACACCCTAAACCAAGAGAAGGCGGGCTCAGCCTCGTGACACAGAGGCGCAGCAAGCATCACAGTGCCACTCTCCTGAAGCCTCTGAGCCACAGGTCTGGCCAAGGAAGCGGTGCACAAGGCAGTGGCTTCAGCACCAGGGGCAGGCCCTCGGTGCTGGACACACTCAGACAGCACAGCCGCACCCTCACTCAGGGCTTGGCTGGCCTGTCCCGAGTCCTTTCCATAATGTAAGAGAGAAGTAACAATCAGTCCCAGCCTTTGGAGATTAAAACAGCTGCTCTGACTTTAATAACACCTGACCTTACTCCACACACTATTGCACTACTGCAGGAATGGCAGCCGCCGCTATTCACACAAGTACACCAACTCTCCGCCACCAAACAAAGCGTACATGACTAAGTAACTGAGAGACTCCTTGTGTGGCGGAGAGCACCGGCTGGGGTGGCAAGGGCCACCAACAACTGACCCGACTACAGTTACTCCTCTCTAAATGACACTATAGAAGCATTGCATTAGCTTGTTGCATTGACTTTATACACTCCTATCACCTGCAGGGGGAACTGGATGCATCAGGTTACCCATTGTGCGCAAGGAAGGGGACTCTGGGGTACAGCGGGGTAGGAAGGGGACAACTGATGTGAGGATTTGTGAGGCAGGAAAGTGGTGCAGTCCTGACCTCCTTGTAGTGCGAATGTATGACCTTCCTTTACAAAACAAAATAAAGGTTGGATACAGAAAAGCCAGTAGTGGGAGGGAAGGAGGTAGTGACTGCTCTTGGGTAGGCAAGGGGTTGAGGATGACATGAATGAAGCAGAAGAATGGCAGAACCCAAACATCATTATGATAATAACTTACAACCTTCCTTTACGAAACAAAATAATGGAGGGATATGGAAAAGTCACTTGTGTGTTGGAAGGAGGTAGTGACTGCTATGGGGTAGGCATGGGGTTGAGGATGGCATGACCGAGGCAGAAAAATGACACCTAAACATCATAATGATAAAATGTACAACCTTCCTGTACATAAAAAAAATAATGGAGGGATATGGAAAAGCCACTAGTGTGTTGGAAGGAGGTATTGACTGCTCTGGGGTAAATGAAGGGTTGAGGATAGTGCATGAGGCAGGAAAATTGTATAACCCAAACCTCATTGTGGTGAAAATGTCCAACTTTCCTTTCCCAGCTAGCAAAATAATGGATGGAGCAGCAAAACCCAAGGAAGGAAGGGGGTGGGGACTGACTAGGGAGAGCAAGAGGATACAGTAAGGATCAGCAATGACAAGTGTGAGGCAGAGAAGCAGTGTTTAACTTCAAGATTAAAAGGTTAAAACGTATCACCTTTCTTCCCAAGCAAATAAAATAAACCTTGTATCAGGAAAACTATTGTGAGGGAGGTAGTGACTGACCTGGGAAAGGGAAGGGGACACAGAAGGGTGAACAAGGGATGGAATACAACGTCTGGGTCCTCTGTAGTGATGGCAGGGCCTGAAAACTAAGTGAAATCCTGTGTTCTCTTGTACTATTGACCCACGTAACCTACTCTGAGGAAGGCAAGAGGAGGGAGGCAGTGGTATTCCGTGTTCCTGGTGATCCGACTAGTAGACAGGGGTAGCTATGAGATGCTACTCTGACCCCTTCACAGCCACCCATAAAGGCAGTGTGACCTGTGTTTAAAAGCTTCACTGGGAATACGCTGGTGGTGACTGGCCACCACATGTAATACTCCTTAATCCATACTAAGCTACAGTTTAGTGGCTTATTCTTTCTGTGACATGTGCACAGTTTTCACTTACTTACACAGCTTACTATGTGGTGAATGAATACTCAGCTTCATGCTTTTAACCGACTCCTTCTCTCATAAATATATGCTATACTTTATCCTATGTACACTCTATAGCGCTATCTGTTCTTCATATAAACTTCTGATATATATATAGTATTTCAAGTTAACAGTGAAACAAATGCACTTCCAGGACTAATACACGTGGTTCTCTGGCCACACACAGACACGGGGCAGGGAGGTCTGCTATCTGGACAGCATGATCTGTTCCAGGAAGATCTTGAGCGTGTCAAACGTGGAGAAGCTGATGCCCACAGCAATGGGCCCCTTGATCCAGTTCATGGAGAGGCCCTTGTACAGGCCATGGCACACCCCTTCCTCCCTGTGCCACAAACATAATGGTTAGGAGCTTCCCATCATGACTCATGTCATGATATTTTCCTGAGTTGAGTACTACTTAGAATGGTCTGCACATAACTCAGGTGTATTTAAATAAATAAGGAACAAGGAACCAAAAAACATAATTCCTGATCCATAGGCAAAGTGGCTTATGGTAGGATCCAACTCTTCCACGTGTGAACTGGTTTGTCCAAATGCTTGACACATTATGGAGAACTATTTGAAATTAATAGGGTTTAAGTTTTATTTTTACACTTCATAAGTTGATAAAATCTATGGGATATGAAAGATTAAATGCTTTGAGAAAATGTAATTGTATGAAAAACTTTCCTGTCAAAATAATAGTTAGCAAAGCTACTTTTCATACCTATAAATCACAGCATGCAACTATGAAAACAACAAACCACTACAATGTACATCAACTTCGAAGGTTAGTGAAACAAGATCAGTCATGTTACCTGTACACTCTGAGGAGGGTGCCGAGGATGGTCTTATAGTGGTTGCCGTTGCCGGTAACGGTGGCGGTCTGCATGCGCCGCCTCACGATGTCCAGCGGGTAGGAGGAGGACTGGCCCACCAAGCCCGCCACCGCTCCGAACATCATCCTCTCCAGGGGGTTGGGCTTGTCCCGGTGAGAATATTCTGCATGGGAGTTGAAGGCTCAGAAGTGTGGAAATAATTATCCTGACCAACACCCCACTTCCTGAATAATAACAACAACAATATATGGAAAAAATTAGAAATAAATAAATAAATAGTACTCCACTTCCTGAATAATAATAATAAGATATGGAGAAAAGAGGAAAGAAAGAAAGGTACTCCAATTCCTGAATAAGAATATGCAGAGTAAATTGGAAAGAAAGAATAACTGTGCAGCACAGGGAATAAATAGGTGAACGTAAACTTTTATGTGTGTGCATGGCATGAGTTAATAAGCTTTGAACACATTTGCTTTCGCTCCTTCCCTCCCCTCATGTCACCTACCAGCATGGCGTCGCTTGAGGGTCTCATAAATCCCAAAGCTGGTTCCTGCGTAGGGGATGACGCCAAGCAGCGTGGGCGCCAGGCCTCTGTACAGGGTGAGGGGGCCTTCGTTCTTCAGGATTTTGATGAAAACCTGCGGAAAGACAGATACACAATGACATCTTTGTGGTGATAAATTGATGGATAAGAGAGATAGTTTACTGACCACACATTAACACATTACAGTTAAAAAATATTCACAACCAAAGTCCATAAAATTATTCACTGTTGATTGAGTACACGTCATGGTAACTTTTGCACTACTTGATGACAAATAGATATGAAATAATTATTCTGATTGCTCCTGGCATAAGTTCCCCATTGGTGTAAAATTGCCAGTTACTTATTTGTTTCTGAGCGCAAGCCAAAAGAATCCCAAGGCAAGATTCATCCCCTGACCTGCTTGAGTGAGCGGTAGGTGTCCCTGTGTGTAACGGCCATGCGTGCGCGGGCCACATCCAGCGGGTAGGTGAGGAACTGTGAGGTAACACCGGCCATGGAGCCCGCCACGAACCTTAGGTAAGTGTGGCCCCTGAAGATGAATAAAAACAAGGGTTAGTACACAGGGAGCAGCAGCGATTAGCAGGCTTTTTTGTTTTTTCTTTGTTTATTGTCCTCAAACCATTTCCTTTTGTGGCACTGAAGATGGATAAAAACAAGGGTTACTACACAGGCAGGAGCAGTAATTAGCAGGCTTTTATGTTTTCTTTATTTATTGACCTTGACTTCTTTTCTCTTCCATAAAAAAAAAAAAAAATAAAAAAAAAATAAAAAAATCTGTGCATATGTTTCAGTTGGAGGCTCAAGGTGTTGTATACTGGTGCGATTTCTTCATTTTTCTGTTGCAAGTGGAATGTTTTGATCATTTTACCAACAAAAGAATTCAAATGGCAAAAACGTGACAGCTTTAGCAAGACACAGCACTTTTTATGCATTGCTTCTTCTGGTCAATTAAACACCTTCATATCATAGGCATTTTTCATACTTTTTTTTTTACTTTGAACTACCTCTCTCACACACACAGCTGGGTGGTAAACACAACAAGGTAATCACATAAACACCCACTGACTTACTCATTCTCTTGTGCATCAACCCTGAGTATTCTCTTGAACTGTTCGTGTGATGCAAACTGTATGGCTGCATAAGGGACGATGCGCGCCATGGTGGCTGAGTTCCCTCGCCACAAGCTGAGAAGCCCCTCCCTCTGGTAACACTCCCGCGCAAAGAGGAAGGCGTGGCGGGCTGAGAACTTCTGTTTGGTGGCCTGCAGGGGAAGGAGTCAGTCAGGATGGTTGAACAGCCTTAATTATACAAGGGTAACTGAACCAAAATATACCTTGATTAAGTAGGCAGGCAAATAGATTCAAGATGAACAGGATTGGGGATGGATACTATAAAAATACAAGACACTAGACACAAGAATATGATAGCAACTGGGGAAAATTACCCTTACAACACTTTATACTTGTACTACTGATACTGGAATGATTTTATATTAACCAATACCACATACAAACACTCTAAATATTTCTGTATTTCAGTTGCCATCAGACAAGCAAGATTTTCTCAACCCTTTAATTGAATGACCCTATATTAATCTATATTATATACCACATTCAAACATTCTATCTCTGTATTTCAATAGCCATTACACTAGCAAGAGTTTTCGACCCTTTAATTTCCTTCCTGTTCTGCCGCACTGACCTGGAAGTTTATCTTGGTCCTGTCGAGCGGAGCGATGGTGGTCTTGGCCACGGCTCCCGCCATGGCCCCCGCCAGGAGGGAGATGAGGACCCGCTCCGTGTGGAAGTCCTCCTGCAAACCACCAACCATTCAGTAACCCTCAGGTGGAGTCACTACCTGCCCTCACGACTCACCAGAACTTGAATACTGGCTCACCCACACTTAACAATGGCAATCTAAATGAAGTGCTTATATTAAAAGCTTATGTGAGAACACGCAGTAATGGGTATAAGTTGGACAAATTTTAGTTCAGGAAAGAAATAGGCAAAAACTGGTTCACAATTAGAACGGTAGATGAGTGGAACAAACTGAGTAGGTATGTAGTTGAGGCCAATGCAACTGAAACATTTTCACAGCAAGGGAGACAGCTCAAGGGCACTAAAACAAAGTAGTAACAAAAAGACCCGCCAAGCGCTGATCCAAGAAAAGAAAAATAGAACAAGAGGCCAAGTTTTATAGTCTCCTTATGTCCTTAAAACTCCACTCAAATGCAAAGTGAGGCTGATACACTGAAGCAGAGAAACAAATATATAAAAGAAGCTGACATGCAAACAGGAGACACTAATGGGTACGTACAGATGACCTGGGTGCTGTCATACTTTAACAACCCACAGCACTGAAACACCATGAGCAGTGGCCAGACATATAAAAGGGAAAACACAAATACATAAAGGTGATGAATGTTAGGGAGGCAGGGGTGGGTAGGGAGACAACTAGCATGGTGGAACAACATTATTCAGGGATATTTGGAGAGAGATGAAAGGGTATGAGAGGACATATGTTAATGTTGAGACGTATGTTAATCTTGATCTCAATATCAAGAGAATTAACTAACCTACCCTAACCTAATAAACCTGCCTCACCTCCTCCTCCTCCTGTACGCCTTCCCTGAGGTAGGTGGCGGTACTGGCTGGCTCCTGTGTGTGCTCATTGCTGGGTTGTGTCTCCCTTTGTGGGCTGGGCTGGAGGACTGAAGCTTCTTGGGGGCTGTCACTGGCTTCCCAGCTCTCTCCGGATCTGTGAGGAAGCACTGATTACAGACTTTTTTGCAAGTGGTTTTATGAGTCGAAAGATAATCTGAGTTTATCATATTGAAGTGTAAGTGACTTTATTTACCTGTTTTACTAAGATTGCTTTTCTGTGTTGGTGTCATGATCTGCAGGGAACACTGATTATACTTTTCCAGGTGTGATTTTATGAGTTAAAAGATAATCTGAGTTTATCATATTCAAGGGTTAGTGACTTGCTTTAGCTGTTTTGCTATGATTGTTTTTCTGTGTTGGTGTCATATAAATTGAGTGTATTGCCCCGATCTGCGGGGACACTGATTACAGACTTTTCCATGTGTGATTTTATGAGTAGAAAGACTATCTGAGTTTATCTTAATCAAGGGTATTAAGTGACTTGCTTTGTCCGTTTTGCTATGATTATTTTCCTTTCCATATCCTCCCAAAGAGCTCATAGTCTATATAGTTGTGTGGCTACTCTTTACAACTTTAATTTCTTCCCTAAGTTGGTAATACATACACTGACCACTCAGATACTATTCACGATGTGAGACTTGGAGTCCATATAATAATAGTTAAGAAAGTGAGCTGTGAAAGGATGCTGAAATAATTAAAAGATCAAATATTTGTTACTCATTAATGCAACAGCAGTCCTGTGTGGTCATTATGATGACTTGAAAGCAGAAAATTATTGTGTCTGACATTAACTGACACTTGATAGGACTAACAGTTGCATGAAAAGAGCCAAGCGAAAACAAACAAACAAATAAAACACATAATTTCAAGACATGAACCCAGGCATTTATGATAGAAAGAGGAGGAGGAGGAGGAGGAGGAGGAGGAGGAGGAAGAAGAGGAGGAGAAGGAGGAGGAAAAAAAATCATATACGTATAAACAAAAGGGAAAGAGGAAGAAAAGAAGGAGAAAAAGGGAAGATAAAAGGACCCAGGCACCCACACAAGGGCAATGGAAGAGTGATTACTGGAAGAAGGACCTTGGAAGATAAGGGGTGCCACTGCAAAGGTCATACCCTGTTGCATCATCTGATCTGTTCTCATGTTACTGGGGTAGGCTAGTAGTTCAAAGTTGGCCTTAAGGATGATGGTCATTGTGTAACCTGATTGTGTTTAGCTTTCAAGGCCTTTTCTTGGTGGAGGCACTTCTGGATCACACCATCTGGCCCCTATCAATGGAATGAGATCACAGCTGGCCTAGTTAAAAGTGATGGCTGATTAGACAAAGAAGATGACTGAAGGTTGATGTGATAATGATTCATACTCATGGGTGATAAGCTTAATAGCATGAGCACTGATGCTGAGGAGTCTAACAGTGATCCACTTGGGAATCAACACTGGGTACTGCAACAACTGTGGCCACTTCCTGCTATGACTGTGTATAAAAATGGTATGTACTTAAAGCTTGGGATAAAATAAAAAGAATGGTATAAATATGAGTATGGTTCTAACTAAGAAAAAAGTGGAGATAGTTTAGCTCCACCACCTCAAAACACCATATTCACCTTCATAACATGGTTCAAAGGGGATACACCAAAATAAATAAAGGTATAAATTTGCTTCTAACTAAGGTAAAAGTATAGGAAGTTTGGCCCCACCACCTCAAAATACCACATACACCTTCATATTATGGATATACCCAAATTCACACTAGATATTACTACTTAATCTGCATATAGAATCACTACATTTAAAGGGGATCGTGCAGGGTTACACTCATTCAAGACTGGTGTCCTAATACTGGCTTGAGTGTCCTGCAAGCATCATAATGTAATGCTAAGTAAGCCCCTGTCACTATACACTTCAAATCTCAGGGAAGAAGTTTGAATCCAAGACAAACTAAACTGAGTCTCATCTCTCGTGGAGTGGCTTTCTAGTCTGCTTTGAGATTCACTGGGCAGGGCTCCATTCCAAGCCTCCATATAAATGACACATCTCCATAATGACTTCAAGCCCCATATGGATTCCAAGTTATTGTGATTGTGGTGGCATAGTATTGGGGGGAGATAGCTGAATACAGTGGCAGTAAAGACTATATGAACAGGACTCGAGTCTGTAGGAAAGGGAAGGGAAGGGATGTGGGTGGTGAATATGATGATCAAAGTTCCCTAGAGTTATGGGTGTGGTGCCATAATATTGAGGGGGAGAGACAGAGAGATAGATTCACCCCAATATGATGAAATACATGTCACCCTGATGAAATATATGTCCTTCCACCTCCTTTTGATCTTCTCTTCTGCTTCATCACACCCTTTGCTTTTCAACAGCATTACTTTATTTATGTTTCCTCAGTATAATGCACTAGGTAATAAGTATAGGCTGCAGCTGATGATGACGACGTGAAGCAGTGAGTATTTTTATTATTATTATTATTATTTTTTTTTACATCTCCACCTATAGCGCCAGTAGACTTTCTTCAGGGGCCTGGTGGTTGGCCCAAGCCTGTCATGGCGCAGGCAATTTTTATAGTGGCGCCAGTTATGCTGGGCTCATGCTGCCCCCCGGAACTCATTTTTGATTCACTTGGACGGTTTCTTCTAAGTCTGGGTTGATGGACGGTCTTCAGGACAGTATGTGGGTAGTCTTTGGCCACTCGGCAGTGATTGAAAAATCCCAGGTGGTAGCATGGGGATTCGAATCGACGCTGTCCATGGCGTGATGAATGCGGTGCCCGCACGCTAACCACTCAGCCACTGCCTACCCTGCATTACGTTATTTATTTTTTCTCACTACACCAAAGTACAATAGCAAGTAGCTTGTCATACAGCACTTTAGTAATCTTTTCTCACTAGATAATAGGTAGAAGATGGTGATGATGGTGATAAGAAGAGGAGACCTATACATGGTGAGGAGTTTATCGTGACCCAGTAATGGAGAGCGAAACTTATTTTGAAGATTCTCTGTACTATTATAATAAGGACTTACTGTGCTTGCTGTGTCTTGTGCCTGGCTGCTGAGATGGCCGGCGTGGTGATGTCACTGATGACCACCGCCACAGCACGACCCTCCAGGCTGTGGCTCATCCTGCGTGCATCTTCAACCCTGGAGCAAGAAATAAATAGAATAAAGTAAAAGATCTACCTAAATGAATAAATAATTATAAGAAAAGACACAGCATCCCTGATTCCTACACACACCTCCCCTCCTCCCCCTAACCAATCCAACCTTAACCTAACCTAATCTATCCTACTCTATCCTAGCCTAACCCAGCCTATTCTTGTACACACAGCATCATATATTTCTGTGCCCCTTCCTCCCCTTCTCCCCAACCTACCCTACCCTACCCTAACCTAACCTAACCCATCCTATTTTTAAAACACCACAGGAAGGTTATATATTGCACCCATTGATTGAAACAAGTCAAACAGAAAAAATCCTCCACGAATACATAAATCAATAAATCAAGCACCACAGGAAGGTTATATTGCATCTTTTCCAGCAAGTCCCAAATCCCACGGCTAATACAGATAAGAACGTGGCCCCAATCTCTTACAAACACAAAATAGCAGTATGAGGTTTTGCATGAGAGTTGGGAGATCAATGACATTTTCTCCTGCCAGCCAGACTATAAATTACCCAAGGCTACATTTTCTTTTCTTTTCTTCCGTTCTTTCTTTACTTATTTCTTTCTTTCTTTTCTTCATTCTTTCGTTCATTCGTTTTCTTTCTTCCTTCCTTCCTTTCTTCCCTCCTTCTTTCCTTTAATTCTTTCTTTCTTCCTTCCTTCATTTATCTTTCTTCCCTCCTCCCATCTCTCTTTCCTTCCTCCCTTCCTTCCTTCCTTTCCTTTTTTCTTTCATTCTGTGTGTGTGTGTGTGTGTGTGCGTGTGTGTGTGTGTGTAGGTCAATACCCTTATCATCCACTTCTCCCCTTATTTGTTGCTCCGGAGACTGACGCGAGATAAGAGAGTAGAGGAATTAACAAGGACACAGAGATAACAAGATATATTTCGACAGGCACTTTCCTCACACACACACACGCACACACACACACATAACCACATCCTCGCACGACATAGCCTACATACATACATATATACAGATACATACATAAATACTATAATACTACATACATATAGCTATACAGACAGACCGATAATAACAATACTTTCCCATGCATTCCAGATATAGAAGGAGACTAGAAATATGAGAAACATGCAACCTAGCTACTATCATGACATCCATTACTACTACTACCGCTACTACTACTACAAATAATAATAAAAATAATACCTTGAACTAACTGATAAACGGAAAACAAATACAGAAGGAACAGGAAATACATATAGAAGTGTCACATATACATACTTTTACATTTAAACTTAAAGAAATAGATTAAATATTCAGGTGTTCGTATAATCTTGCCAAGCATCATGCAGTCACATCCTTCATTGTAATCACCATCATTAAACCACTCTCACGGAACGTCAAGTCATTCACATTCAGAAAAAAAAAGAAAAAAAAGACGAGATACTGGTCACTGTCTCTCTCTCTCTCTCTCTCTCTCTCTCTCTCTCTCTCTCGTCTACAAGGGATAGTAATTCACGATTCTGTTTGGTCTTTGATGTTTGTTTGCTTGTATACAGAGGTGAAAGGCCTCTCTCTCTCTCTCTCTCTCTCTCTCTCTCTCTCTCTCTCTCTCTCTCTCTCTCTCTCTCTCTCTCTCTCTCTCTCTCTCCTTTAAAAACAAGCTCGACGGTCACTTCCTTGATCTTAATATTAACTAGAGTAGAAATGCAATGTTTTGGAGCCATCTTATTAATGTAGAATCACTTAGGTTTAAGGACAGACCACCTAGTCTGGACCATGGGGGTCTGTGTGGTCTGATTATCTATGTAAATCCATGTAAATCTCTCTCTCTCTCTCTCTCTCTCTCTCTCTCTCTCTCTCTCTCTCTCTCTCTCTCTCTCTCTCTCACACACACACACACACACACACACATACTAATATATGTTTCAAGACTTCAACACATGCACACACGATATCCCACCAAAACCATAGCAATAACATAGACTATTTAGATATATTGAGTTGTGTAAGCCAGCAATAAGGACACGTTGCTATGGCTGGTTATACGTGGCAACGGCGAAGGGGCAATGACATGGGCTAAATGGTTATGTAAGGTATCTATATGGCCATCAGGGTCAAAATTGAAAGAAAATCGTGAAGGAGCAAAATGAAGAAAACAAATTAAGGAAAATATGAGGAAATTATAGATAACGAAGGAAAATAGGGAAAATGATGGAGGAAAAATACTAATAACTTATTGCAAGGGTCAGTAATTAGCTTTAAAAATTACACTATACATCACACTCTGACACTCATCTGTAGACTCTTTCATAAGGGTAGTGATTAGCGGACTTTTTCCTCTCAGTTATCATTGTTTTTTTTTTTCCTGAGCTGCTTCCAATGCTGTAATAAATAAATAAATACCCAATATAGAGTCAAAGGGTAATGTGACGGAGATGAGCAAAGTAGCCGCGCGCACCTATAGAGAATGTGTACCGTACTCAACTTTTACTTTAACATATTGCTATCACTGCTGCTATGGTGATGACATGAGTTGAGTCTGGTTACATAACTGATACATAGACGTATATATTTAACCTACGTATATATGCACTACTAATGGTATATATTACTATTATTACTGCTATGTTTATTTCTCACGAGGCTCTAAGGTAATAATAACACGGACCAAAGATCAGAAACTAGGACAGTCAGTCTTGACACACACACACACACACACACACACACACAGAGACAGCGCCTTCTGCCAAAATCTCAGGTGATGCAAGATGTCACACACACACACACACACACACACACACAGACACACACACACACACACAGATCATTTCATCAACACACACACACACACACACACACACACAGATCATTTCATCAACACACACACACACGTACACACACACATACTATTTCATCAACACACACACACACACAGATCATTTCATCAACGTCTATATCGAGTCCGAGACATTTTATCAAGACGTAACATTATGGCATCAATCGATTTCTTGGGTTGTGAAGAGAGAGGCTACAGAGAATAATTAACCTTCTACGTCCTGTGTGTGTGTGTGTGTGTGTGACCGAGTGTAAGTGAAAGCATCAAGGCCGCCTGTTTGTCACCTCTATATTAATAAGCATGGCACAACTACCAAGACCTACGGGGAGAATTAATGGAAAAGATGCTGGGATAGGTTAATCAATATGAAGAATGTGGATGGGCTATACTGTTCAGTGAGAGGAAGGCTAGAGTCAGGATGACTCTCTCTCTCTCTCTCTCTCTCTCTCTCTCTCTCTCTCTCCACACTTGGCTCACTCATCCCCTCAAGGTCTTTTGGTCTGAAGCGAACATTTTGCACTCCCAAGGTTGCCAGTGTTATGTCTCCCTCAGCAGTAACTAAATAATATGGAAATACAACACATGTGCGTATCCTATCCCATGACTTGTGTTTGCATATTGTTTACAACAATTTCCTTGGCAATAACCTAAATAACATGGAAATACAATAAAATCGTAGCCTATTCCATGACTTATGTTTACGTATGATAGAAATGCAGAATAATGGCGTATTTAGATGTCAAGGCTTTCCTGCTCTCTTACGTATCGTTTTTCTTTATTATCTATATAAATCATTTAGTGTTTCCATATGATATAAATGGAGGACAGTGGGGTATATCTAGGTGTCAAGGCTTTCCTCTCTTTCATTTTATTTTTCTTTATTATTTAGCTCAAATTTAATACGTGGCCAACACAAGCCTATTCCATGACTATCCTATGTTCTCGTAGATATAAATGGAGGATAATGGTGTGTTTATGTCAAGGCTTTCCTGCTTTCAATATATGTCATGGCTTTCCTGCTCTCTGTTCCTTCGTTTTTCTTTATTATTTAGCCGAGGTTTAGTGCACTGCCAACAGTATTCGCTTATTCCATGACTGTCCTGTGATTCCGTATGATATAAATGCATGGTAGTGGCGTATTAAGCTGTCAAGGATTTCCTGCTCTTTTTTATTATTATTTAGCTGAGGTTTAATACATGGACAGCACTATTAGCCTATCCCATGACTCTTCTATTTCCGTACGATGTAAATGAAGGGTAGTGGCGTATTTAGATGTCAAGGCTTTCGTGCTCTCTTTTATTTTGTTTTTCTTTATTATCTAGCTCAAGTATAATACGTGGCCAAGAGTATTCAGCTCCATCTATTACCCATTCCATTTTTTTGCGTCTGAATATGCACAAGATAGTGACGTAAATATATCGACTCCCCTGTTATTTTTTTATCTTTTCTTATCGTTTAGTTGAGGTTTGGTACGTGAGCCTCTTATATAGAACAGCATTTATTATTT
Organism: Eriocheir sinensis; assembly: GCF_024679095.1. NCBI lineage: Eukaryota > Metazoa > Arthropoda > Malacostraca > Decapoda > Varunidae > Eriocheir > Eriocheir sinensis. The sequence goes on along the minus strand of NC_066526.1, from coordinate 21,401,029 downwards.
TTTTCTGTTCATTTCTCCGTATTTTGCGTCTGATTCAAGCACAGGATGTAACGCAATGGTGATAAGGCTTTCTTTGTCGTCCTTTCCTTCCTAATGTCATGTGTTTATTTTTTTTCATTTTTAGTCTCTCTCTCTCTCTCTCTCTCTCTCTCTCTCTCTCTCTCTCTCTCTCTCTCTCTCTCTCTCTCTCTCTCACACACACACACATACACACACACACTCTTATTATGGAATGAATCCTTAGCTATTCACTTATCAATTTGTCTTTCCCCACCCACTTTTTTCCTCTTATTCTCACTTATTTTTCTCTATTTCTATCCACTTCTATTGATTGTAGATTTGTAGCTCGATTAACAGTGACCATAAACAGCTTTCTAGCACTAAATATAAAGTAACACAGCACAGAAAAAAAACATATATATGACAATTAATTTCCAGCACTTACCTTTTTCTTTATTATTTACAATGTAGTGTAGTGAAAGATGCCCCAAACTTTAAAGCCTTCTTATGATATTATTTGTAGAGTGTGGGTAACAAACAAGCTATTATCACTAACGTTTTACAATAATTATCAGCATCTAGGGCAAAACACTGATAAGAATCCAAGTTTAAGAGCATGTCCAGTGAACCCATCTGTCTATATCTATCTAACTATATCTATCTGTCTATATTTATCTAACTAGCTATATCTGTCTAGCTATATCTATCTAACTAGCTGTATCTATCTAACTGGCTATATCTATCAAGCTATATTTATCTAACAAGCTCTATCTATCTAACTAGCTACATCTATATATATATATATATATATATATATATATATATATATATATATATATATATATATATATATATATATATATATATATATATATATATATATATATATATATATACATATATATAGTCTGTATTTGTATATCTATCTAAACACGACTCAGCTGTGAAGAAGAAAAAATGCAGGTATGATGCATTGCTGTTAACATGACATTAATTCCCTGTTATTAGTCAGAAAGCTTTTTAATCACGAAAAGCGTTCCACACGACATGCAGGAGGAATATGAAGATGAACATTATATATGGCCCAGGATGAAGATGCACCGCCATATTAAGAAACTAAAAGCAATTAATTAATCTCACATGCAAACAAAGTTATCATTAGAGCAATCATTTACTCTGAGCAGGTGACACTTATTGAACTTAACCGTATAGCAAAGGGAATAGTAATCAACTGTCATTATTACTATTATCATTATCATTATTATTTTTATATTATTATTATTATTATTATTATTATTATTATTATTATTGTCATCGTTATTATTATAGATTCATGAAAGGGCATCACAGAGAACAAAAATGATAGACTCAAGCAGATATGAAAAATAAATAAATATATATACAAGATAGAACAGGTAGGCTACTACTACTACTACTACTACTATTATTACTATTATTATTATGATTATTATTATTATTATTATTATAATAATAGAGATTCACGAAGGGGCACCAGGGGGGGAGGGGGGGGATTAGAGCCAGAGATAAATAAAAAAAAGATATGAAAAATGAAATATATAAATATGAAAAATAAAACAGGTAGACTCCACATAAAATAATTAGGCTACCTGTACAGACACGAGCATCAACACTAAATAATAACTAATCACAAACGGGCACACCTTAAAAAAAAATATTACTTAGCAAATCACTCTTAACAGGTAAACCGTAAATACGTATCACATCACAAGTAAGAGGACAGGTAAAGACACGTACAACCTCTCCCCATCAACACACTTCACTTGACACTTCACTCAGCACTTCACTTAACACTTCACTCACTTGTTGGGGAAGGAAAAATCACCAATAGTTAAAATTCTACCCCAAAATCGAGTCTTGGATCAGAAAGGAACCGTGTGTGATATTGCTTTCTAAATTCTCCTTTCTCTCTATGGGATTATCGAAGGTGCACAATTAACCATCCCTCACGTGTAATTAAAACAGGTAAATGTGACTGGAAAAGGAAAGCACCACTGTATACATAAGAGGAGAGCTAGGAACTGCGTATAACCAAGCTCGTGGGCTCGCGATAAACTGGCTGCATTTAGGGTTGCCAGTGTCACACCGAGCTTGAGAGTAGTACCAGAACGTGCCAGAAAGCGTACCAGACGAGAAGAAAGATTTATGGATTGTCTCAAAACGAAGCTGGAAATGTATCAAATGAGAGCATATAGCAACAGAATGGCTCAAAAATGTACTAGACGAGACCACAGTGTACCAGAAACAAAATGAAGCAGAAAATGTACCATATTAGAAGACATTACCGAAGTATGAATATCCATCTTGTTTACTTGGAGTTTAAGCTGTTTTTCTGGTTAACATCAGTATCCGTCAAGTTATTCGGATATAAGAGTCTTTCCTTTGAAATCCTACGTTGATTCTTGCACTTTAGGAAGCCTTAAATATTATCTATCATCACATGTTTTCTGTGGCGGCATATCGTACCCAATATTCGGTTCATTAGTACCAAAAGTGGTAACGGTGGCTGGCTTACTGGCTGCCGGAGCTTTCCACACACCGCCATTCTCTTAATGTCTCCTATTTTTCCTGTAAAACTACGCCATGGAAAAATATTCAAGAACCACATAAACCAACGAGGTATTCCATCTTAACACGTTAATATGGTTTATGGAGGATGCTACACACGGAAGATGAAGAAAGGGGAGATACCTAAATAAAAAATATGAGCTGGCAACGTCTTAAAGATCTTTGGTAGATGTTGACTGTCTACGGCCTTATATATATATATATATATATATATATATATATATATATATATATATATATATATATATATATATATATTCTCGTAACTTCCATAGCAGTCTTGATACGTGATGTTTGTACCCAGAAGAAGAGGTTATTGAGAACAGAGATCGCTATGGCTTAAGATAAAGGAGAAGGTTATCGAGACCACATAACCTTATAGCCTGAGATGTTATGAAAAGGGGTTGTAGGTTACTTAATTTCTGGTTTTCTTCTCTTCAACCTATTCATCACGAATGGGAGGTTCAACACTGTCAAGGTTGTGGTGCTCCCCTGCTGGTAACAACATGGGTATATAGGCAGAGAGATAACACCATCAATAACAGACAATGAAGTAATAATGATAATAATAATATATAATAAGCAACACGCCAGTAAGTTAATAAAACAAGCAAACAGAATGGTGAAAAAAATAAGAACTGCAGATTTTAGACGTAGGCATTTATCAGAGAGAGAGAGAGAGAGAGAGAGAGAGAGAGAGAGAGTCATATGGCCATTCAGGTTAGTAACATAATATAGCAACATTCTTTTTAAATGCTTGCATCAGCAGATGTAAGAGAGAGAGAGAGAGAGAGAGAGAGAGAGAGAGAGAGAGAGAGAGAGAGAGAGAGAGAGAGAGAGAGAGAGAGAGAGAATCATATGACCCATTCCTCTAGGCTCAGTAACAGAATATAAACATTTCTTGCATTAGATAAATGAGAGAGAGAGAGAGAGAGAGAGAGAGAGAGAGAGAGAGAGAGAGAGAGAGAGAGAGAGAGACCGCCCCCACATTTCCAAAAATAAGACTGGAATTTGTTTGCTTCTTTCTAGACTGAAGAGGTTTGGAAATAGTTCATCCTACTTCACCTCTCCTCCTTTCCACGATCTCTTTTCCCCGCCCACGAAGAGGAATAAGAAGAGGAGGAGGAGGAGGAGGAGGAGCAGCTCGAATTAAGCTAGGAGGAGATCCGAAGGAGGAGAATGAGTACGAGTAGGAGGAGGAGGAGGAGTAAACAAGGAGATGAAAAGGGCACTGAGGAGACGAGAAGACGAGGCGAGCAAAAAGAGATAATCAATATCGTATCAAAAGTCTTAAAGTAAATTCTGCTGACGGGCAAGATTGTTCCTTTTAACAGGGTTGGGCCGGGTGTGTGCAAATTCCTTCTGTCGATCTTGCCTCAAATTGAAATCAATTGCAGACTCATAAACTTAATGTAGACTAACTAATGATGGCGTAATTTGGGTTGAAGGAGTGTTGGGGGAGGTAATAGTGGAGGTGGTTCGGTAATGCTCTCTCTCTCTCTCTCTCTCTCTCTCTCTCTCTCTCTCTCTCTCTCTCTCTCTCTCTCTCCGTATGAACATCAAATTATCGCGGTCTGTCTTCTAATCTTCGTTTGTCTGTTATCGCTTTACATATCCACCTATTTGACTATTTATCCATCACGACGCAGAATTATTTATCTATCTTATTAATCTCTCTCTCTCTCTCTCTCTCTCTCTCTCTCTCTCTCTCTCTCTCTCTCTCTCTCTCTCTCTCTCTCTCTCTCTTCGCAACACTATCAATAAACCCAGATCTCTAAAATTCACCTCAATATACATCTATCACATCCATCAAAATAAACATACGTATGGTATAAATATAAAATGATGCACTTTATCGTGAAATGGAGTGGATTTACATACAAAGGAAATCGATAGTCAAATATATATTGCAAAGAAACAGGTTAAATATGTATCGTGAACTACCTATGTATAAAAACTTCGTAAATAATTATAAGTAAGGTAAATTTGGGGTAGGTTATCTCAGGACACAGGGCAGTACGTGTGACATCCGGGTTACCACAGTCTACCGTCCCCAGGTTTCCCCAGGCACCCATTTATCGACCAGTCCAAAGGGAGGATGAACAACTGAGTGACCTGCATTTGCCGGTTGTCTGGCCCGGGATTCGAACCCTGGCCAGTGGATTCGCAGCAAGGCACGCTGGCCACTACTCTAAATGTGGACCACAAAGCCATTTACCAACCCTAAAAATAGTAACCTCATTCTTAAGAGAGAGAGAGAGAGAGAGAGAGGTGGGGGGGGGGGGAGATAGGAGACGAAAGAGGATTGAAGAGGACACACTTGGGAGAGGAAAGTGAGGCAGGGGGAAAGGTTGAATGAAGGAAGAAGACAGATGGAGGGGGAAAGGAAGAAGCGGAGAGGAAAAATGTAGGATGGATAAATGAATGTAAGGAGGAAGCTAGTAAAGTATTAAGGTGGGGAGGGAAAATGAAAGCGGGGAGTGGGGATGACGGGAAGATTAGTGGGGATTGAGGGTAAATGAGGGAAGGGGAGAAGGGGAATATAAGGCTGGGGAGGAAGGGAAGAAAGGTAAGTACAGGGAAATGCGGCTAGGGAAAACAGGGAGAAGGGTGGGGAGGGAAAATGAAGGTGGGGAATGGGGAGAAAGAATTAAGAAGATGAATGGAAAGGGAAACTGAGAATGGGAAGAAGGAAGGCAGAACGGAAAAAAATGAGGCTGGGAAAAAAAGGAAGATATAGGTGGGGAGGGAAAATGAATGTGGGGAGTGGGGAGAAGGGAGAAGATGGGTGGGGTGGGAAAATGAGGTTGGAGGGAGAGGGTTTGGCTTGGCACTCTCATGACCCAACACGTGGACGAGGCAGTAGCCAGGTGACCCCCCCCTCCCCCTCCCCCAACCCCTTTCCCCCCCCCCCCCCCGACCCACGTACCATGTGGCTCAGTATTAATATAACACGGCCTCCTACTGTGGTGCTATGTCCTGACCCCTCTCCCCTCCCCCCTAACCCCCTTGTACCTCCACCCTCTTCCACTTCCTGCCCTTTCTACAAGCACCTGCATGCTCGATCCACATGGTATGCTTGGTTCTGTGTGTGTGTGTGTGTGTGTGTGTGTGTGTGTGTGTGTGTGTTTTACCGGTGGGTTATATTGTACGTGCCTGTCATCAAAACTACTTAGAATATCTCTCTCTCTCTCTCTCTCTCTCTCTCTCTCTCTCTCTCTCTCTCTCTCTCTCTCTCCTACGTTTTACAGACATTTTCTGTTGTAAGAACTTGAAGAAAACATTCCATGAGTAAATAAATCGTGCTCAGAGAGAGAGAGAGAGAGAGAGAGAGAGAGAGAGAGAGAGAGAGAGTGACTAATTATCCCAAAGAGCAAATGAATGCTCAGCATAATCGATGTTATACACACACACACACACACACACACACACACATTGGCCGCTATCCAAAACTAGTCCCCGAGAACACACACACACACACACACACACACACACACACACAGTCTAATTGTGTTTAATATATATATATATATATATATATATATATATATATATATATATATATATATATATATATATATATATATATATATATATATATATATATATATATATATATATATATATATATATATATATATATATATATATATATATAGAAAACATAGATAGATAGATGAATAGATAAACATACATACATGTATACATATGTAAATACATAAATACATACATACATATGTAAATACATACATACATACATACGTACATACTTGTGTAAATACATGTATATATCCTTAGTTGTATAATCACACTCTGTACTGCCTGGGGGTTGGGATGGCATGCTCCTCCCTTCTCCTTTGTTGTTTACTTGCAACAATAAACTATCAATCAGTCAATCATACATACATATATAAACAGTCATATATGTGTAATATCTTTTTCTAACAATCAACAGTTCCTGTATGTCTTGTCCTTATCTATGTGCAAAAAATATTTCCTATCATAAAGAGAATGTTACAGTGAGGTGAAGTGAGGTGAGCGTAGTTAGGTGTGACCGGAAGAGAATAATTATAAGCAAGGTGCATGTGCCCGCACATATTAATGGGTGCGGTCCAGGCAGGAGTTCCCAAATTTCCAAACAATTGGGAAATATTGTTTCCATTTAAAGATTCATGCTGTGAACAGGCATCTCTCTCTCTCTCTCTCTCTCTCTCTCTCTCTCTCTCTCTCTCTCTCTCTCTCTCTCCTAAGCCTTGGTCCACTCCCTGAGTTGGCATGCAAGCAAGGCAATTCATATAAGTTTAGCGCAAGATATCATGTATTACATCACTTATATCAGAAACCGCCTCCTTGCACCTCGTCATCTAGCCTACCCTCAAGGATTGCAGACTCCCGTGGCGCAACTGGTTAGAGTCCCCCCTTGACCAAGGGGGATGGGGTGTGTGGTGTGTGAGGTCCTGGCAGCACCCACAGATTGACAATAAAAAGCACTTGCTCATGTCGGGAGGGTATCTTGCTGGCGATTACGAGTGCAACACATGATCAGGTCGTGGTGAATAACACACACACACACACACACACACACACACACACACACACACACTGAGAGAGAGAGAGAGAGATTAATAAACATCTCGATCCACACTATCTTATCAGTTACTGCTTTTTACAACGCCCCTGACACTGCTCTCGGTCCCTCTTCGACAGCCTCAGTTCATGGCTAGATTAAGTTGGGTTATTGGTTTTGTAAGTAATTATTCTTGCACATTGTAATATGAAGTGATATTACTAATATCACATTTGGTATTAAGTTCACTCCATAGATTGTTTTAGCAGGACCACAATGGAAATAAGTCTACGGCCCTTCTTGTGTCATCCTGGGGAGTGCGCCATGTATACCTTCACGTAGGCTGTGGAATACAATCGTGCAAACTTTCAATAAATAAACAATCAATCAGTGAATTTGAACCGCGCGCCACTAATCAGCTGCTACAAGCTCGACTACTTTTGTCAGACTCCATAATTTTCTTACATCACCTTAACTAATAATATATATCCCCTAAAACCACACATAAATAAAGAATAGTCTACCATGAACAATTCCTGAGGTCAAAATAACACTAATAACACTTGAAAACCCCAAAAGTATAATAAAAGTGACATTTGTTTACCGGCATCACTCTTGCCGGGTTGTTGACATCACCACCACCATGGCCAACAACGTAAGCACTTATTTATATTATTTTTACCCAAACTTACGCCTCTAATAACTACGAGGACCATTAGAAACCTTAAATTACGTTAAAATCCATCAGTGGTCATTAGGGAAGTTATATTACAAGGGGGATTTACTACCAGATGGGGTTTAGGGGTATAAGGTCACTTCTACATAGCCTTATTTTACCGTGAATAAAGATAATTTGAAGGTCATTGTTGTTTTAAGTTGGTTTCTGTTGAATTTAGAATGATTTGGAGTGGTTTGCGATATAGTTTTGGCTTTGGTGGGTTACTGTGGCTTAATCTGAACATGTGACTCCTCCTCTGACTCACCATCATATTATCTTACCGTGATGTATGGTAGCGTGAAGGCCACCATAGTATTAAGTTGGTGTATGTTGAATTTGGAATGATTTGGAGTGGTCTGAGGCGTGGTTGGCTATCGAGTATGTTGAAAATGATCTTTGCTAGACTTTACATATTGGGGGTTACCAGGGCTAAGACTCAAGGTTATTTTACCATGATTGACGTGGAAGTGAAGGCCACTGTAGTATTAAGTTGGTTTATGTTTGGTTTAGAATGATCTGAAGTGGTTTGAGACATGGTTTTGGCTTTAGGGGTTACTGGGGCATAGACGTGGCTGTCATTACCTTATTTTACCGTGAAATACCGTAGTTAGGTTCTGTTAGGCAGGCAGGTTTGGTCAGTTAAGAAGTTGCCCTTACCTTGAGAACAATGGATTTCTTGAGAAAATGAATGACAAATTTCTTCAGAGCACAGAAACCTCTTTTGAAAAAATAATCTTAATGAAAATTGTGGATGTTTGATTTTCTGAAGAATTACCAATTTTTTTATTGAACCAAACTGATGTGTTCTATATTATAAAGTCATGGAACATCTGTCTTCAAAATTGGATATCATGTCACCTTAGTCTCAGAGGTAGTGAGACAATAGCCTGAGAAAAGCTGCAGCTCTTTGTGTTGTGGCTCAAACCAATGACTCAAGGAGAGACAAACTGCATCTCAAGGATCAAACATAAGAATAACAAGCAGGATGGAAAACTGTCTTGTGGATAATAGCATTTAATAAACTGCATGACAGGCTCCATTTTAAACAAATATTTAATATGTTCATCAAGCTTCTATGATACTAATATAATTCTTGTTCTTTTCCAATGCTTAGAGTTCCATTATGTATGGTGAAGATCTTGACCAGGTAAATCTAGTAGGTTACCCTGCATGGCAACATGACTGAATTTCTGCATTGCTTTTGTCATGAATAACTCGCTGTTTTGTCGAGTGGCAACGGCATACCAAACAATCTTGATAAAAGTTCTTTTTGAAGATTTTGCATGACTGTAATCTATTTAATTAATCTTTCCAAAGTCTTTAACATTTGCTAATATGAAGGTAAGCCCTTAATTATGAGCCACCAGAAATAGCAATATGTAACGTTGAGGTACACGGCTGAAAACCTATAAGTTGCTGTATTAGCTGAATGCTAGGTAGTACATATTGCTAACAGAATTATACGCTATATGCCTACTACTCTATCTGTATAGCATATAATGTGTATGTCATAAAGTGCACCATTATATATTATCTCTGATACTTTTTAGTGGCGCTCTATCTATATAGGTATCCTATTACGTTTGTCATAAAGAACACATATATTATCTCTAATACTCTTTTTGTCTCCTTTGATAATGTTGAATTGTACAAACATGATAGTTAATGGTAACATTGCTTTCTAGCTAAGCATGAGAATGTTTGGAATGTTACATTCGCCCACAAGTGTCTTTTAAGTTCATCTGTTATACAAAAGTATAAGTGATTTTTTTGTAATAGCTAGGTAATTCACTAATTCTTATTTGGAACCATCATCTTTGAAGTCAATTTCATATGTAGTTTCTATGACTGTAATGCACATACTAGGTTTGTTAACTATGTAGTAAGCAAAATACTCTATCAGTATGATGAGTAGATGCAAAAATCAGTGTAGGGTTATAGCCGTTAGCAGATCACTACACACATCGTTAGGTTATGAAAGGTAGAAAGCGCATGTGTAAAATTTTCAGTTCTGTCTCATATATGTATTGTTTTTATGCCATTTTGAGCTCTGTTTCATTCCTAGGTCCCTCTACTCGACAACGAAGAACCTCTAGATTTTGGAGAAGAAGACTTACCAAAAGGAAGACTTAAGTCAGTATTCACATTAGTAAGAGGCTACAAAATGTATATGTATAGCTGCCAACATTCCAGTACCCGAACAAAATACTACAACTCTCTATAAGCACCAAATATTATTGTGCAATCTATAAATGACTGTTAGCTTCCCAGATTTTAACTTAAATATTCCAATTCTTTCTGTGCACATCCACCCACACCAAATTAGATAAATGTTTGCTATTATTTGAGTAAATAAATGAAATATTCCAACTGTCCCCAGAGAAGTCCAATATACCGTAATCACACTAAAAATTGTTTAAGTCTAGCATTCCAACTCACTTCACAGGCACCAAATATGAAATGAAAATGAAAAAAATGAAATGAAATGAAAAAATAAATAAAAAGTCCTGATGGTGTTGTGGAAACTAACCCAAATATTCCAACTCCTTCCCCAGACACCCAATAGTGACAACCTTCCACCTCCTCTTTCGCACGGCAGCGCTCCTGGTCTACGAGTTTTGTGGGATATTCTCCAGCAGCTTCATTGGGCCGTTCATATTAATTATCATCCTTCTCTCACTAGACTTTTGGACAGTCAAAAACATTACAGGTAAACACATGCAGCATTTCTCTTTGTGGTATTAATATAAGAAATGTGCTCAGAATTATTGTGAAGTAAACATATGCAACTTTTTTCTCTGTAGTAATGATATATAAGAAACGTGGTCAAAATCACCGAGATACTGTATTGGTTATTTATGAAGAATTTTTTAAATGAGACACCAATACCTTCTTCAAATACAAGATGTGATAATAAGGTATTTTTTTATAAGGAGACTCGTAGCCCATCCAACCCCATAAGGGAAAATAAGGTGGTTTAACAAAAAGAAGAAGAGTTAACCATGCAGTCCATCAATCTGTCTTTGTTTTGCAGGTCGCTTGATGGTTGGGCTAAGATGGTGGAACTACATAGATGATGAGGGGCAGAGTCACTGGGTGTTTGAGGCCAAAAAAGTAAGTAGCCGCTGGTGATTGTATTAGCACTAACAAAGGTAATAGGTGATTCTGTAGCTAGTGGTTCTTGATGGGTACATAACTAAAGGTAACAGGAGACTTTTGAAAAATATTTTAGCACTAACAAAGGTGATGGCTAGTTGTACTGCTACCTGTCTACCTTAGAAGCTGCCAAACTAAGGGTGACTAAGATTGATATAAGAATAGAAAGTTGGAATTTGCTAGGTTAGAAATTTGAATCATGATGGCTTATATGTTCGCTATAGAGTACCTATGTAATAATAATAATTTTTGCTAGACTCAACACAATTACATAAATATCATAGAATCAAATCTAGAGTAAACCTATTTTTTATCTATACAAAATCCTCTAAGACGCTGAATTAAGAGTATTAGAGTTAGAATCCTCAACTAGAGTAAACCTTTGGCAACACTTGTATAATCCTAGAGTAATGAGAAGTATATCAAGGGTGCTAAACTATAATGCAAGTGAATCCTATGTTAGAATGAACCTATTGAAATATCCTGTTAGATACAACTTTAGAGAGGAATTTATCAAGGCCTCACAGGAACCCTAAAGTAGAGTGAACCTTTAGAAATACTTCATTAGATACAACATATAGATAGTACAAGTAGCGAGTGAAGAATTTATCAAGGCTTTACATGAGCCCTAAAGTAGAGTAAGGTTGGTATTATAAGACACTTTCGCTTCTCACCTTAACAATTTCTAAAGGTTAAAGAGGGGGTCAGTCGGGTTCGAATGAGTGTTTCCTTAGGTTCATGGTACAGAAGAAGGGTCATACTAACACCAGAATCATAAAACTACTCCTGGAAATGCCCACAACTCCTACGAAAGCCTTGTCAAATATGTGTTCTTGGGCGCGCGAAATGTCTTATAATACGACCCTAAGCCTTTAGAAATACCTCAATAGATAAAACACGTAGATAGTACAAGTAGCAGGTGAAGAATTTATCAAGGCTTTACCTGATGCTAGGGTGGTCTGCAGGGCCGCGTGTCCAAGACGGAGGTGCGGGTGTTCTGGGTGGCTCTGGTCGCCTTTCCTGTCTTCTGGTCCATCATCTTCCTTATCGCCATCGTGTTCAGCAAGTTCCAGTGGGCTGTGAGTGACCCAAGTGTTGTGTTAGGATAATTTAGCTATACACTGAGAATGACTTTTAAAATCAGTATTTCGTGTAAGAATTCAAAGATCTCAAATATTCCAGGGCTGGAAGTGACATGTGTATTGTGTTGTTCTCATTTGAATGTAGAAAATTTCATGGGAGATAGAGCATTTCACTTGTAATTCTATATATTCCTGCATTGTTAGCTTGTTTGTAATGAGTTTTTTTTTTTTTTTTAATGGTCAAGGAGACAGCCCTAGACCTGTTATTATTATTATTATTTTTTTTTTTACAGCACAGGAAGCAACTCAAGGGCAACAAAAAGAAAGTGTAGAAAAAAAGCCTGCTAATCATTGCTCCTATAAGTAAAATACTAAAAAAAAAAAAAATAAAAAAAAAAAAAAAATTTCGTAAATCATATAATTGTCAGTGAGGTGTTTCTGTTCCATGCTTGGAATAACATATTTGAATATTGGTTAGTTTTCAAGATTTCTCTTTTTAATTCCCCTTTTCTCCTCTAGCACAACACATTTCTGCACCCAAATCTGAAGTCAGTTTGTAATGATTGTGTTATGTTTGAATCCTTACAGATCGTTGTCGTGATTGCCCTCACCCTGAGTGGCAGCAACCTGTATGGGTATGTGCGGTGCAAGTTGGGCAAGTCAGACAGCATCACAGAGTCCTTCAAAAACATGGCTGCAGGGCTGGTCCAGAAGCAAATGGTATCCAATGTACGTTTGCCAAATATTTAACTTTGTAGAATTTCTAGGTTGTAGTCTCTGGACGCAGCATACCAAATTGTATGGCTTTTTTTTTTTTTATTATAACTTTTGCACGTTCACCGTTACATTTTATCATTTTTATTGACATAAGTCCAGAAAAAAATGTCCACTTGAAAAAATAAAAATGAATGAATGAATAAAGATGATCGGGTTAAGTACCATAATTATGTACTTGTGTAAAGGTCGACTCTTCAATATGTTCTATTGAGGTATAACTTTAACCCCTCGAAAACTACCTATGTAATAGCTTAACACCCTGAACTATTCTTTGACATAAGTATATATATTGTATATTGTATATTGTAGACTGGTAACATGGTAGCTCAGTATCATAAACTAAGAGCTGGCAAATTAGGTGTCTTTATTTTATGTTTTATTTATATCCAATCAAATTTTTCCTCTCCCGCAGATGACCAACATGTTCACCCGAGCCCCGCCCACCGCCACGCCTAGCAGTACGGTGTGAGCCGCCCGCCCTGCACACCCATAACTCCAAGTTCTCTAAGTTTCCTAAGCATCACATCCTGGTCTCCACATTAGATATATTTCTATTTAAATATTCAGAGATAAAGAATCAAATTATCTCTTAAAGGTGGGGGCCAAGATTACTGACCAATAGAGGGGTGTGCTTGTATATAATTACCGGTTTTTCAAGCTTTATATAATCATCCTGCTGTTGTTTAATTTATAAATGTCCATATATAGTTGTAGCTTGTTTTTGAGCCAGTTGGAAGGCCCGGCGCCAGGGAGGGAGCACTCAGAGGCCTGCCTTCAGGTGGCGAAGGCAGGAAGAGTTGTTTGTACTTGTGCACAATTGTTTCTTCATAATCATGGAGTGTACTGTTTGCCTGGTTTGCATGTCAGTCATACAGCACTAGATTTTGGCGCTGACATTCCAGTTATTATTATTGTGTAAAAATTGGTACTTAACTGTGACATCATATTCCATTTTTTATTTTATTCATTTGCTCAGACATGCTTGTATGTATGTATGTATGTGTATGTATAAGGTGTTTGATACATATTTGGTTACATCATATATGAACCTTATACTCACTTCAAATCCATGACTTTTAAATCAATATATACCAGAGAATATGAGAACTTTGTTTTAAATATATATATATGAATAAAAAAAATTGGGAAACATAAATGTTTTAACTGCAGCATTGAATACAAATATAAAAGTATACTGTATGTTGATTTTTCTGCCAGAAAATAAAAAATTGGTCCAGTGGTCAGTAGTTCCATGTCCTATTGTACAAATGCCCTCATTGTCACACACAAACACACACACACACTACAAAGCTGCACATTGAAATACCATTGTGTGTCTATGCAATCCTGAAAACACACTCATTTTCAGGAAGGTTACCTGAAAGTTGTAAGCAGGAAATTATAATATTTAGCAAAATGTTGTAAAGCTTCTTGATACTACTACTGCTTCTACTGTTGCAATTGATGCTGCTACTTCTGCTACTGCTATTGCTAAGGATTGGCACATGATGTAGGCAAATATCACAACAGGTTCAATAAAAAACATCTTACTTAGAAAACTCGCATTTATTATTACTGAAATTATAAATCACAAGAGATTGCTTTAGCTGTCAAAATCAGCCATTAACTAAATATTACAAAAGCTTTTCTCCCTTACAAAGACATATCACATAACAGTGTAAACAAGTGGCTCTGTAATCAAACAAGAAAACAATGTACAAAAAGTCTGGCAAAGCAAGTTGGATGAATTTACAGCTGCTGTGTTAAGGCAAAGAATATCACCTCAAACCTTTCACGACTATGGAAAACGTTTGTTATCAGCTAAGGGTTTGCATTTCGGTAACAAAAAGGAATTCAACTACATCTTGTGAAATCTATTGTCAAACTCTTAGTATTGTCTGGCTGAACAAGGAAAAGTTATGGTCGGATACATACGAAATTGCTCCTGAAAACTGAGTACACTAAAGCCTCGTCCTGAGACCTTAGCTACGTAACACTCTGCAGACATGGCATGACCAATGAGCGCTGCGTATACGTTAAATATTTTCCCTTTGACTATTTCCTCCGACTTCATTGTTTTCTGGATCACAAATAGCATGATTTCATGGGAATTCTTTACCATGATTATTTGAAGTTCATTATGGTTACTGGTGCTGGTAGGCAGGTCTTCAGTGTGCTTATACTTGGTGATGAAGTCTGAGATGTGATGTGATGTGATGGAGGATAGAGTGCTTGTTTTCCATCTGCCGATTGATTGATTTATTGGAGTATGTAATCTTGGCGCTGCAACTTCCACCTGCCCAGGTGCCAAAGACCTGTTACAACTGATCTACGTAAATTGATACTGTGTACTGATGACAGTGTGTGACCAGAACACAAGAGTAACAGTAATATGATTTATGTACCATTTCGGTAACTCCAGGACAATGAGTAACTACTGATAAGAAAAAAATATAAAATAAAATAAAAGAATAAACAAAATAAAAGTAATAAACAAATAAGCATTGAAGCACACAAGGCTTGTGGTGTGGTATTTTGGCATTCAAGCAACATGAAGCAGGAAGCTTTGGAGTGCCACACAGCCTCCATCAAGTGGTCAGGGTCGCACTGGTCTGTTCACACTGTATTGAAAAGGAGCACTGTCAACAATGCCGACGTACGATGTATTTCATATAAATTTTCCTCCAGCAGGCTTTAGTGTACTCGAATAATGTCTATGATACATCGATAACAAAATGAAAGATTTCCATGCAACAGTGAGCCTTCATTAATGTATAAAACAAGTTTCAGTTAAACATTCAGTATACAAAATGCAAAAGTCTTCATTACAGCTCACAGATGATAAGTTAAAAGGAACGGATGAAACTTGTGTATCTGTAATTTGTGTGACTGAACTGAGCCGGTAAATAAGGTGCACTTTCCAAGGGTAAGTGAAATCTGTACCACTATTTATGTTACTCCAACAAACAGTCTTTGCAATCACTAAAAACTGAGTTACCATTACACATCTTAGACATGTTACAAATCTCCTTATTATAAGGATAATTCCTCATATAATTTGAGAGGCTATATGTTAACTTATGCATTATTATAACATAACACATAATATCTTGAGAAGGGTTGTAAGACATCACATATGCCGACATTTCAATTTCTTGCAAAAGAAACTCTGGCATCTATATGTGGATCACACTCCATCTAATGATCTACACCTTCACGCTAAGCAGCTTCTTATCATGATGGGCAAGTTAAAACTAACTCCTTTTTTTACACGATTACTTTATATCCGTGTTACCTTGGTGATCTACTTCATCGCTTTAGTACAAACAGAAGGCTTGGTGTATGCTATCAATCTCATTTGTGATTTTCAACTCCCAAATAGAAACAAGAGAACTCGTACCAATCACTGTAAGTACACTTCATTGGGGGAGCATACTAAGGCCTAGCTACTCACTCAGGAGGGGCTGCTACAGGCAAGAGGCAGGACCAAATAACCACATCTTTCAGCATAACAATGGCAGCAACAGGGCCAGAAGACACAAATAGAAGGATTCTCAATGTTTTTAGTAATTATATCATTTAAGGAATTAAGTGCTAAACAATAAATGTCATCACTGGGAATTTCATTTTTGGTGTTTTTACACACAAAACAAACCACTCTGTACTCTTGAGCATAAGTTGAGTGCTGAGGACAGAAGGCAGAATGGGATTTAAACATGGAGATTAAAATACTGAGGGCAGCAAACAGGAGTAAAAATTATGTCTGATAGTGAAATAGGAAAATTAGAGGGCATTATGGGAAAATATGAAAAGTTCTTAATGTAAGAGTGAGCACATGGGAGGGCCACGGGACATCAAAACTAACTTATGGCCACAGTAAATACTGATTGCTAATGGGATATACCTAGAGGGGCAAAAGTAGCAGGCTGGCTTAAGTTCTCTGAGTAATCATTAAGAATATTTGTATCAATTTATGCTCAAGAATGTACTGGAGAAACTTATGAACCAAGAGAATAACAATTATGTAATGTGAAGTACTGATTGCATAAATGTTCTCAATAGATCTATCTATACATCTTGAAGTACTCCACTCTTCACTTTCCCTCTTGTTTCACTCATCTAAATCATCCATCTGGAAATGCTACATGCAGACTAGTATGGACAAAATAGCTTCTTATATTTTGTGCTTTCATAACTAACAAAGAACTTGGTGACCTTTCAATGTTGTTCTACTCAACGATCAATTTTACAACTTGAATTCAAAAGTAATATATTTTTTGTTTTATCTTTGCACACTAATTTCCTACATGTGTAAGCCATATTGCTACAGCATTGCATAAAGTTTTAGCTTACAAGAAAGCATTCCATAACTTGATCCAAACCCTTACAAGACGGCCTGTTTGGTTTCGTGTTTCAATCACATCAACACCAACCTTTGATGCCAACTCAACAGGGATGATGTCAAAAGGAGTTCCATCACCCAGCATCCCATCCTACCCTTTACCAAGCCCCAGTCTTCTCTGCTTCATAATATGCTCTGTAACAGTTAATACACTTATGTTGTTGTTTTGTTGAACAGCCAAACACAAACACAACAAACCTAAAAACACACACACTACATCTAAGCCATCCTATTTATGCTTTCTTGCTTTGCTCCACGGTCCAACTTTTATGAAGAGCAAAACTCTTCTAGGATCACATATTTGCTCGAGTGAAAGAAGTTCAACTGTTTAAGACCTTCAATCAGATTATTTACCTTTCTATTTTTAACTGGCATGACTATTTTTTTTTTTTTTACCTCTTTAAATTCAGCTGAAGTAACTGTTAGCACATTACTATTGTAAGATGCAACTATTTTTATGCAATGTAATGTTATCAGAGGGTCATGTTTTCAACATAAGTTGCTAATCAACTGTCGCAGAATGATTTTGGTCATTTCTAATTGTAGATACAGAAGTGCATTATAACTCAACAGCTTTTGGTGGCGCAGAATGTGCTACACATGACAGAAGACACAAGGCTGTGGGAATATAAGAAGACAAGGAAAGACTTAAAATCTGGTGAAGGTTAGTCACATGTTGTCGAGGTAACAACTGCCCTGGCTCAGCTCTCCTTCCAGCTCCTCTTCACACACTTGTAAAACACCCGGCCACTCTAACTACCCTAATGCAGCAGTTAACAAGAATCCACTCAATTACCACAAAGTATTTTACTACACACTACAGACTGTGAGTGCTGACTGTCAAAGGTTACAACCTGTGAGGGGAACCCTGCTGAGTATCACTCCTTGTGGCGCATCAGTCTGGCTTACTACTGAGCCACCAGAGGAAAAGAAAGTGAAAAAAGAAAAGACAAGGGAGTCACTTCTACCAATATTAAACAGGTACAGACATCTGCATGAGATATAAGCATTGTACAAAAATATTTCCAAAGTTTGCAGTCACTAAGCACAGAGGGAACATTAGGGCTATCCCTGTCTAAAGACCTTGTCATGTTGCTGTACAAACATTCCCACTTGACAACTTAACTAAAAGGAGATTCAACATTTCCTTCCCTTTAACAGCGTCAACTTTGGTTATTCTAGAGTCTATCCGGCATCCCTTGACTTTAATCCCATGAGAATATTAGATTTGTATCATAAAATTGCACGCTTATCTAATAAATAAATGTCCACTCAGCACACATACATCAAACATTCACTATCAAGTGCAGACAAATAAACAACAATACTTCAAGCACTGAGAACACCCTTCAACGCATCCATCAACCCAAAAGCGAGTAAATCAACATGAGGGTAAATTGATGTTTGTGGTCGACAGCAAATGTAAAATATAACAGGAACTAACACCCACTAAAAGATGCTGTGTATTTTCAGAACCTAATGAAATGATGGCTGATGGCAACGAATTAAAATTTTGTGAGTCTAGTTGTTCTGCGCAAGGTGAGCAGGGACCACCATGCCTCCACCTGGCTGAGGAATTGCATCTCAGGTCTCTTGGCTGCGAACTCGGTCATGTTAAACTCTATGAGCCAATTCCACAGTCCAACACAGTGGCTTTGTAATAGCTCAAACCAAACTATTTCAATCTTCTACACTCAATTATGGTTAGGTTTTCGATGCAAGACCAGATACACGAGATTTCCTGTACATTTTCTTCAAATTTCTTGAATTGAATATGAAAACAAACACTACACAAGGAATTTTCAAAGTTTTTGTGTTGGTTTGGAGGCTTACTAACCCACCATGGTGAACTGTGAAAGTGGCTCTACGACATAAAGAATATAACTTAAAACATCAAATTACTTTTCTCAAAACACATTTTCATTGCCATCAAATTTTAAAAAAATCAAAACTCAGCACAAATAAAAACGTAACATAATGACCATCCATTAATTTTTTGTGTCTTTGAATAACTTAAGAAATAGTTGCAGAGTTAAGTTGTAACTGAAATACTGAGCTTAAAAGTAACTTAGATGAGAACCTGCACTCAGACAGCAGTACACTGTTAAAGCTACGTGTGATATGTGATCAGAAGGGCGGTGGTAATTTCAGTCGGGCTGTCGGACTGGGAAACAAGGGTCGTCACACACAGCACGAGGGTGATAAAATTACTGAATGATTTGTGTGCTATACATACGTGACAGGCTGCTGTAATGTGTCAGTGTTGTATTACCCAACTCACCATCCATATAATTTTGCTGAATGAATGGATGTCATGAACAATATTAATTTAAATCAGAAAAGAATGATATCTTGAATGCCTGCATTGGTCAGCCATATATTTTGGTAAGAAATTAAAGTTTTCTTCTATTAGCTGCAACCCCATTGTGTATGTATAGCCACGCCCTGGCAGAACTTGGAACACAACCCTTCCATTTCTGGCTCACTTGCAAATTTAAATTGCTTTGCCATGAACACCGGAACAGATGAACACTGAGTTTTTATCTACACCACAGTTGCATGAAGTGTTAGATCAGTGCTTAAGAGTTATCTATGAGAATATAATGGTGTTTACTCATACACTCGCCCTGAGGAAATCAAATTATTTGTTGAATCATCTTACCCAAGTAAGTACCTTTT
Source organism: Eriocheir sinensis (assembly GCF_024679095.1). Classification (NCBI taxonomy): domain Eukaryota; kingdom Metazoa; phylum Arthropoda; class Malacostraca; order Decapoda; family Varunidae; genus Eriocheir; species Eriocheir sinensis. Next base: position 21,381,041 of record NC_066526.1, on the reverse strand, counting down.
AGCCTCACAATTTCTTAAAATACTTTCACATTAAGCCAATATATTAATATATGGTATTCCTGGCAAATAAAGTTGAGATAATAATGTACAGTAAATCCATGAAAAGCTGAAATATATAGAGCTCTTGTCTTCTTGACTTACTAATATTCTGACCCATCAAGGCACATCTCCCTTTTTGCTTCCTAAAACACAGTAAAACAATATTACAGCTCCCAAAGCCTTATACAGGTGACTACTGTGTTGGATGCAGCAATGCTTCCCATGACTGCAGGTAAGGAAAGACACTTCAGGCAGCATTGCCGTGGCGAGGCGTGTGCATGAACGCGGCGCACCGTCACACTCAGCAAGATAAAACATTCTGACTTGGGTGACAAAATTACAAGCATAGATTTTCTGACCTTTTTCCAGACTCACCACTGCTTTACTGCATCACATTTGATTTAATATAACAAAATTTATATATCAGAAATGAACATTATTTTATTTTATGCTGAAAGATTGTGACTTATTTCCTGAGAATAAACTTTCTGCAAACAAATTGCTGTCAATGCCATTTTTCAGCAACATATTTATGGCTCTGGTTCAAAGGATGCCTTCAGAGTACTATCTCATTGCCAACACAACTGTCAGGGAACCATTGCAACACACATACTGAGGAAACCCTTTGTGGGACAATGGTGAGTTCATATAAAAGGGAAGAACTCAACTGGATACTAAGCAAACATCATAAAATCCATCTTAAGTACATAAAATAACAGCCGTTTTTCGTAAGTGGTGATCAAACCTCACGATATTCAATCAATGAAAGAGAATCTAGTCACGGATAGTAAGCGAGGAAAGGAAACTTCCTAATTATATTATCATACATGTTGAGCAAAAAATAATAAATATAACGTACCTCAACCAATAGTAACATGCACTTGTTATACCCAATTTGAAAATCCATATGAATGAAGTTACTCTGCTAGTCAATAGGACACTACAGGGCCCAGGAAACCTGTGTAGGTCTGATGCAGGGCTGCACTTTGTCATCCTACCTTCTCAGAATACTCAATGAGTCTTAATTTGAATTACTGTTCAGTTGTCTTTTATCAATTGCCATTACTTGAATATCTCTTTTTTATAAGGTCATATTATCAAGGAAATAAGTTCTGAAACCCCAAAAGTGTATACAACAGACATACTATTAACATATTACATGAGAGGACTATATTACATTGCAGCCCCATATACGAAAGTAGTACACAAATTTGTAGAAATATCACATTTGATCCCTAAAAGGATCATACTCCATTACTTCAGTGCAAAATCTTCTTGCTTCTAATCAACTCATTACTGTGATGAATACTAATGCCAGAGAACATTTGTGACAATCAATCCAAAAAAGAACTTTTGGTACAATAGTCAAGCCAGCATCTGTTATAGTATACAGTATAACCTACACCAGCCAAGCTTAACAACTAAAGTCATGGCAGCAAAGTAGTAACACCTTCTAAACTAAATCCATGAGCACTTCTCATATAGGCAAAAACATCAGGCCACGAAGACCCTCAACGACGTCACACAAGAAGATTTAAGAATGTGAAACAACCCTAGCAGAAACACTACATTAATCACTCTCCTCTTTATGATCCTTGGAAATATTTTGGTTTAATTGATCGTTTTCATACTCCACAAAGTCGTCAAATAAGCTAGGCCAGGCTTCTGTGTCGTCGTAGGAGCTGAGGTCGTCTCCGACAGCCTCCGTGAAATTTAGAAACATGTTCCAAGTGTCTCTGGGAATGCCGCGGATGTGCGGGTGTCTCTCGAGGAACGTCAACCACCTCTTCAACACAATGGGCTCACGCTGGGAGAACACAAGCTTCCACAACAACACTGCCATTTCGGACGGTAGGATTCGTTGCCCAGCGTCGGCGTCCAAGCCAAACTTAAACGTAAATCGATAGAGGTCTTTGAATTTTTCTGGGTCCTGGACCTCAAGAAGCATGTCTGAGAACTTAGATTGTATACCTTTAATGGAATCCACTTTTAATGCTTTGCATCCAGATACAAATTCTTTTCTACTAAATCTACACATTGTTTCGGCTCCAAATTTCCACGCAAGAACTAAAACCTTGAACTCCTCAGGTTTAACATCCAGATCTCTACAGAGGTGTTCAATACCCTCTGACAAGATAACATCACAATGCTGATCCTTATACTGGTCAAACAAATTGGCAATTTTAGCTTCAGAGTAATCCTTGGATGACAACCTTCTCACTTCATTGCTTGCCGACTTGGCCAGAGGGGGTATTCTGGAGTAAAACGAACGTTTCTCTGAGGCACTGACTATTATAGAATTCTTGCCACTACCATTGCTTTGGGCGTCTGGGGGGGGCACGGGCGAGCGCCCCTCCACGCCACTGAGGCTGCTGCCACTCTCACTTACTTCTGTGTGTGGATAGGGAGAAACAGTTATTTAGACACTTCATTATTGCTGTCATCAGCATCATCCTTAACCTGCTTCCTGCACTGAGTAGGGTAACAGTCTGGGCATCAAAGGTAACAGCTAACCACTTCAGGGACGGCAGCCAGAAAAGAGGTTGATGGTTGACTACAGCTGCAGTAAGCCAAGTTGACTAGAATGTGTCTACATTCAATGGCTGAGCTAAATCTGAAGCTTCTTATGTCTTGGCCTGCCTTGTAAAGAGTTTCTAACATCCAATCAACAAGCAATTAACCCGGTAGCAGCGACAGGCCAAATTTGTGGCTTTACCGTGTAGCAGCGACGGGCCATATTTGTGCCATGATATAAACCCCCCAAAATAGATGATACATAATCTGATCACAAATGCTTTGATATATATTATGAAATGGTTTGTGTGAGGGGTGATTTTTTTCTCATTTTTCTCACTTGAAGGGACCATTAAGAAACATGATCCCCGCTGCTACCGGGTTAAAGGCCCAAAAAGCCATCCAAGACAGGTTCAGCATATTAATTGATATAACATGCAGCTCTTGAGTCACATGATCTTGGCGGACTGAGTTCATGCATAGCTGGGGTTTTCAAGAACATATCTGCACGACATCAATGGCCTCTCATCACTCACAAGGGAACAGAAATATGAGCAAGATTCTCAGGCCTCCAGAGGGTGCAAGAAATCAGTCTGCATAGGTGGACAGTGAGGGTAAGTGATGATGGGTGGTGTTAGGTATGCAGGAGTTGCCCTGTGCAGGCTGGCTGGCCTGTTGCAGTCTCCCTGTTCTTATTCTTCTATTCCTTGTTCCTCTCAAAGCTATCAATCACAGTGTCCTTTCATTTTACTAGGGTCATATTCCAACAGTATATACTATTACTACTAGTAATAATAAGTAACACTACAAGTAGAAACACCAGGAGCCCACCACCCCCAAGCTTACCTCTGGTTCGTTCATGTTCGTGTCGGGGTGGAGGTGGAGGCTGCTGCAGTGAGGTCTGGTGCGGGAGGTCATGCTGGTGGGCGGGAGGAGGGACCTTGAGACATGACAGGCACTTCCCCATTGGTCCCGCTGCCCGCCACACCTGTCCCACCAGACAGGCACCTGCATTGGGGCACAGAACTCATTACTCCACCATCAGTGTTGATACTAGTAAAGAACAGCACATGACTCAACTCTGGTGGTTGATATTTTTGCATGCTGCTGGTCTAACAACTGCTTTGGCTGAAAATCACCGGTTTCTCATCTATAAATTACTTTGTCTAATTTCTTTATGTATTCGCAAAGCACCAGTCTACTCTGGTGTAACTGGAGAAAGGAATGAGACTTCCTGAATGTTTATCTTCACAGGAAATTAATAGATAAGATAATAGACTGGTAAGCACCTTACCTGGCACACTGAACACTGTTATACTGCAGTGGTTGTTGCAGTCCTGATGGTCCCCTTTCCCTTTCCATGTGAGGATGACCCACCCTCTCCGAAATGGACAACTACCTCCTGAACCAAGACCAAGACCATGGCCTTACCTCCAGCTCTGAGCAGCACCACTCAGACTTTACAAGCACTGACTGCCTTCCCACCCCTCGGCCTTGCCACAGCCTCTCCGACCTTCTCAAGAGGGTGAACTTTCTCAGACTCAATTTAGCGTCAGTTAGGCCACACATAGATTAGCTGTCCAGTTTTGGTGCCCACACTACAGAATGGACATCAACTTGCTAGAATCAGTTCAGAGGAGGATAACCAAGATGATTCAGGGACTGAGGAACCTCCCATATCAAGATAGGCTGAAACATTTCAACTTACATTCTCTAGAAAGACGAAGAGTGCGGGGAGATCTGATAGAAGTGTTCAAATGGGTCAAGGGTTACAATAAAGGTGATGTAAGTAAAGTACTGAGAATTAGCCAGCAGGATAGAACATGCAGCAATGGATTTAAATTAGAAAAGTCTAGATTTAGGAGGGAAATAGGCAGGCATTGTTTTAGTAATAGGGTGGTGGGGGAATGGAATAGACTCAGCAATCACATAGTGAGTGCAGGGACATGAATGAGGATGACAGGTGGTAGTGGGGGGGAATCTGAAGCTGCCCTGTGTAGGCCAATCAGCCTCTTGCAGTCTCCCTATGTTTGGTAAATATGGAGAATCACTATGCTCCTCCAATATTGCTCCCACGGCATTACTAGCCTCTCCAAGCTATCACATACTGTTGTGTTAATCTAGTTTTACCAGCGCATCAAACATATAGTGAGTCTACAAGTGATGATAAGGAATAGTAACAGATAATATTCCTCTCCCCTTCAACAAAATTAAAACACCTGGTAGTGGGGAGGGCTATGAAGACCAGGGAAATTGTGGGGTAAAAGCAGCTATTGCAATGATGCTGTCTACCTGAAATGAAGCGTTTCTGTGCTGTACTTACGGCGAAAATATATATTTTGTAATTAAAGCCACCAATGGCCGCGCACTGTGGGCCATCGCCATATTGAAGCGACACTGCGCATGATCAATAAATGCATGAAACTTCTCTCTTGCTAAGGGATCGAGTGTTAAATGTATGAGATCCTGGAGTTCAAGTAGTTGGTTTGAGAGGCTTTTATGTTGGTTTCATATTATGTGCGACGAGTATAATAGGCATCATGGTCAGGTGTTTCTTGGCTTACCCCTGCACGGGTCGCCATTCATCAGTATTTGAAGAGAAGAAATGGTGGACGGACGTGTAGACATTCTGTTCAGTAAAGGTAAGGGGGGGTCCAGGGGGGCAGAGCCCCCTTTGGTTAGCAGGGGGTCAAGGGGGGCAAAGCCCCGTTAGCAGGTTGTAGAGTTCGGTTGGAATAGTTTAACCCGGTAGCAGCGACGGGCCAAATTTGTGGCTTTACCGTGTAGCAACGACGGGCCAAATTTGTGCCATGATTTAAACCCCCAAAAATAGATGATACATAAACTGATCACAAATGCTTTGATATATATTATGAAATGGTTTGCGTGAGTGATAATTTTTTCTATTTTTTTTTCGCTAAGAGGGACCATTAAGAAACACGATCCCCCCTGCTACCAGGTTAAATATACTCCCCCACCCAAAAAACCCGACTTCCCGTGGGTCCCCCAGGATCGTTGGGGGAAGGGGATTAATTTGGCCTTTTTCTTTACTTTTAAGTATTTCTGCCTTCATATTATGGTTAAGGGACATGTATTTAGTCCCTTAACCATAATATGGAGGCGTAATATCGTATTTTGAAGGCGCGGAATGATTCTCCACAATTATCCTATGTTCTTATGTTCTTATGAGTCGGTGGGTCAGCATCCATTATCCCTCCTTCAGCCCCTTCATCTGGTAACCTTCCCTCAGCCCCTTCATCTGGTAACCTTCCCTCATCCCTTCATCTGGTAACCTTCCCTCAGCCCCTTCATCTGGTAACCTTCCCTCAGCCCCTTCATCTGGTAACCTTCCCTCAGCCCCTTCATCTGGTAACCTTCCCTCAGCCCCATCACTAGGCTTCCCTTCCCTCAGCCCCTTCACTAACTTTCCCTTCCCTCAGCCCCATCACTAACCTTCCCTTCCCTCAGCCTCTTCACTAACTTTCCCTTCCCTCAGCCCCATCACTAACCTTCCCTTCTCACAACCCCATCACTAACTTTCCATTCCCTCAGCCCCTTCACTAACCTTTCCTCCCTCACCCCCATCACCAGCAGCCCTTCCTCAGCCCCTTCACTAACCTCCCCTTCCCTCAACCCCATCACCTGGCAGCCCTTCCTTAACCCCATCACCTGGCAGCCCTTCCTCAGCCCCATCATTAACCTCCCCTTCCCTCAGCCCATCACCTGGCAGCCCTTCCTCAGCCCCTTCACAAACCTCCCCTTCCCTCAGCCCATCACCTGGCAGCCCTTCCTCAGCCCCTTCACAAACCTCCCCTTCCCTCAGCCCCTCACCTGGCATCCCTTCCTCAGCCCCATCACCTGGCAGCCCCATCACTCACCTTCCTTGCTTGCTCGGCGGCCGTCCACTCCTCGTCCTCAGCCCCTGGTCAGCCCCATCACCTCGCCCTCATCTCGGTATCATGGTCCCGGCGGCATATTAGAGGCACTGCATCGATATATCTCCCTTCAAAGGTCCGGCAGAGAACAGCAGGGCCTAAATAAACGCAGCGGAGGGGATCAAAACCATGGTGGCAGCGGGTCTCGCCTGGACGCTGGGATCCCCTTCATCTGGGTCTCTCTCTACACTCTGGCGCGGCTTTTGAGTCTGGTTGTGTTTTTTTTTGGTGTTTGTAGACCTATTTCTGTATCTTTATAGCTCACATTGCTTCTAAAGAGGGGGGGGGGGGGCGGATTGCTTTCCTCGTTACCCTTCTATCTGTCTGCGCCCTTCATTTGGGTCTCTCTCTACACTCTGGCGCGGCTTTTGAGTCTGGTTATTGTGGGTTTTTTTTTGTTTTTAGGCCTATTTCTGTATTTTTATAGCCCACATTGCTTCTAAAGAGAGGGTTAATGCTTTCCCCGTTGTCCGTCTGTCTGTCGAACGTGTTTGGATGAAGTCTTCCTTTGGGATCTACATATATAAATGACCTCCCCATCAACATGTTACTTCACAATGCAAACTCTTTGCAGATGACACAAAGTTATATGTCAAAAGCAGCACAATTGCAAAAAAGAACATCATACAAGAAAAGACATCAATAAACTGATGGAGTATATGGTCCAAAACATGGCTGCTGAGATTTAACATCCTCAAATGTAAAGTGATGCATATGTTGGCCACCAAAATGACAGACATGCACCCTTACAAGATAGAAGACATTTACATTAATCAAGTAACAAGAAAAGGATCTGCATGGGTGTTCTGTTCACAGAAATCTAACAGCTATAGGATCTATGTAGATCATAATAATTAATCCCGTGGATTTTATTGGTAAGTCTTTATGTTCTTTTCTCGATCGGCCTATTTTTGCATCCTTGCTATTTCTAGTAAAAAGTCAGTCGATCTAGTCTTGCAATAACATACAGTGCCATTTATTTTTATTTTAAAAGCAAAACAGCCCTGATATGGAGTCCCTCAACAATCCATACAAGTGAAGAACTCACTGTTACTCACATTTTTGACGTAAAAAAGAAATAAAAGTGCGTTTTTTCACGGGCATGCAACAATGTATTTTTGTGTGGATATGAAGACAACAATGGACAAAACGAACGACAGGAGTTACTATTTAATAAATATTTTCCTTGGTGTATAGTATATCAATGCAAATAATGATATTCTTTTAATGTTGTTTAGGCTCGTTGTTACACGTCAACACCAGCAGGCGAGGCGAGGCACGTGTGGCTGCCAGGCTCACCACCACCACCACCACCATGCAGAGCGACGACGTGAGCGGCTCTGTTACCACTGTGTTGTCCATATTTACTGAACACTCTTGAGCTGCATGCACTTTCTCCTCTCTTTACTCCCAGGGCTGGCACAGGTTAAGGCTGAAACTGTACAGACCAATTTCTCCTAAAATTCACAATTTCCATGCCCCCTCCCCTGAGAACTGGGTTCAGGATCTTTCAGTTCTCCTGATTTATACATAAATATATAACTTTGAGTGCATTTTGGGGAATATTCACGAAAGTGTGGCCTACTAATTTCGAGATGCTGACTTACCTAGATATCTTACCTACCTACTGGACCCATGGGGGGGGTCCAGGGAGGGCGCAGCCCCCCTTGGTTAGGAGGGGGGCAAGGGGGGCTGTTAGGTCATAAAGTTTGTACTTTCCTTAGTTTTGAGACTAAGGAATTTTCCTTCATTTTAGGGATTTTTCTAGGGAAATTTTGGAAGCCCATTTTTCAGTGATTTTGGCTTCCCCCCTCCAAACCACAGTTCCCCAGGCTTGTCTAGGGGGGTAGGGGGGGCTGGAGTGGCGAAGGGGGAGGCGGACTTCTTATAAAGTATTACCATATAAGTGAAATAAGTATTTATATTTATATTTCTGTAAGTAAAATAAAGTCATTTAGAGTTGATGTGTTCTGTGACAAAAATGTTTAGGAACTATAGTTAAAAATGAGATCATATAAAATTATATATGAGAATACATTGGTATTAGTATGTAAAGGTTAATATTCATATAATCTTTGAGCAAGGTACTCTGCTAGTTTTCTCTTAAATACAGCTAACCCGTGGGCTTCAGCTATGGGAAAGCCGAGAAGTGGCCGAGAAACGGCAACATTACACAGTATATTTAAACTAAGAAAAGTACATGGAACGTACATCAGCGTACTCCTCTCATAACCATAAAGCTGTTAAAAATATTTATTTATACTCAGACTCCATTCTTTTTGGGTGGTGTTTGTTACAAAATAAACAGTCTCGTGACACGTGGCATCTAGCCAAGAGTCGCTTGTTGTCTAGTTTAGAGAATTTGACAAGTGATTACTATATGGATAGCTAATTCAGTCTGTCATGACCTTACAGCACCACCTATGACAAATAAGCCCACCTCAAGATCAATTACCCATCTCAATGACCCAGGGCATGCATTGTGGGTTGCTCTATGCCGCCACCGCCTACAATTAACTCGAATTAGGTGTTTTGAGCCGAGCCCCATACGGGGTCCACTGTTTCAGCGGACCGACTCGCGGGAGCCCAAAAATGGGTCCGCCGACGTTGCCGGGTTAAGGATGTTGACAGGATAACTGTGTCTGGCAGGCTATTCCGCAAAGCAATCACTCGGACTGAGAAGTATCGCCTATGTATTTCTGTGTTGCTTATTTCTGGGCAAAATATGATGCTGTTTATAATGGAGATAGTATTTTTCTCCAGAAATCACAAAATGATTGACTTTTCAATGCCTTTTGTGGACCTGCCGCTGCCACCGCAAAATAGCTCGCAGAAAGGTTCAACTTGGACACCCGTGGGAAATCGAGGGCTTTGGATGGGGGAGCTTATTTAAACTACTCCAACCGAACTTTACATAACCACCTAACCAGAGGGGCTACGCCTCCCCTGGACCCCCCCCTGCCATGTATATGCAACATTTCTGCGAGGAGGTATATCTCACAACACTGGCTGGACCGCTGCCGCCAGAGGAAGCTACGCTTTCGTGAATAATATCTGCATTTTTTGGGTATAAATTGCTCTTGCTGTGGTTATGTTGTTTGTAGCACCGATAATGGTGGTAATATTGATGTCACCAGAATAATGTTGGACTGGAATAAGAAGGGTAAATATTGAGAGTCACTACACGCCTCCAATATTGCCCCCACGAGAATAATAACCTATCCAATTCCTATCCAAGGTCTCACATACTGCTGTACTTCTCTAGTCTTACCAGTGCATCATACATGTGAGGGGGTTAGGAGGCGGGTTGAGAGGGGCGAAGCTCCCTCGTTTGAGGTTAGGTTATGTAAAGTTCGGTTGGAGTTGTTTAAATATGCTCCCCCGCCCAAACCCCCTGATTTCCCACGGGTCCCCCAAGATCGTTAGGGGGAGGGGATTAGGCCTTTTCTTTACTTTTAAGTACTTGAGCCTTCATATTATGGTTGAGGGACATGTATTTCATCCCTTAACTATAATATGGAGGTGTAATATCATATTTTGGAGGTGCAGAGTCAGTCTCCACAATTACCCCAAGAAGTTTACACAGTAATGGACCATATTGGCTATACAGGCAGCGCCACATGTGGCCACTCAGTGAACTGTCAAAGCAATACTTTCCATAGAACTTAAGTTATGTACTAGAGTGCGTTTGAGGCTGCCTCCAGGATACAAGACCTTGGTGCCGCCACCGCTCCAAGCCAACAATTGCACACACGTTACTTCTACCCGATTTCCTGACTCTACTATTTGACATGGAGAAAAACTGAAATCGGGTAGGAGTGAAGTGTGTGCAATCATTGGCTTGTGGCGATGGCGGCATCATGGCCGTGTATCGCTGAGACAGCCTCAGACGCACTCTATTCTATAACTTGAACTCTATGGAAAAGTCAGCTTAGAGTTGAGTGGCCACATGTGGCACTGCCTGTATAGCCAATACAGTCCATTGTGGAGGGTCACTCTGCGCCTCCAAGATACGTTTTTTTTTTTACATCCCTGCCTATAGTGCCAGTAGGCTTTCTTCAGGGGCCAGATGATCGGCCCAAGCCCGTCATGGTGCAGGCAATTTTTTTATAGTGGTGCCAGTTATGCTTGGCTCATGCTGCCCCTCGGAACTCATTCTTGATTTACTGGACGGTTTCTTCTAGAGTCCAGGTTGATGGGTGGTCTTCTGGACAGCATGTGGGTAGTCTTAGGCCACTCGGCAGTGACTGAAAAATCCCAGGTGGTAGCGTGGGGATTCGAACCGACGTTGTCCATGGCATGTTGAATGTGAGCCCAGCACGCTAACCACTCAGCCACTGCCTATGTACGATATTATGCCTCCATATTATAGTTAAGGGACGAAATACATGTCCTTCAACCATAATATGAAGGCGCAAGTACTTAAAAGTAAAGAAAAAGGCCTAACCCCCTTCTCCTAACGATCTTTGGGGACCCCCCTCACATAACGCCTTCCACTTATGAACATAAACAGATACAATAATCACTTAATGGCATCCATCAAAATGGCGCTGCCTCGCAGTGCCTCCATCGGGGGATTTATTTAGAAAATATGTATTTTCGCCCTAAGTAGAGCACAGAAACACTTCATTTTAGGTAGACAGCATCATTGCAATACCTGCTTTTACCCCACAATTACCCTGGTCTTCATAGCCCTCCCCACTACCAGGTGTTTTAAGTTTGTTGAAATGGAGAGGAGTAATATCTGTTATTTCTTATCATCACTTATAGACGTAGTATATGTATGATGCATCGGTAAAACTAGACAAGTACAACAGTATGTGAGACCTTGGAGAGGTTATTATTCTCGTGGGGGCAATATTGGAGGCACGTAGTGACTCCATAATTACCGTTTACACTTACCTTCGTCAATGGAGTTTGAGGAGGCTGTGTTTTTGGTGGTTTGTCTGTTTGTGCAGGATTATGCAGTGAACTAATGTTGTTTTTTCACTACAGATAACCTGGAGCATCATCAACAAAACCTTTTGTTCCTTCAAGACTCAGTAAGTCAATAATTCATTTTTTTATATTTTTTTTTGGCTGGACATTAATACTACATGTGAAAATACAACCACAGTGTAGAATGATAAAACATACAAGTTATTAACATGATGGCAGGCTCACATCGTATTCTGTAGTTCCTATATTATTTTTATTACATATATTTTCATTATAATACATTGTAAAATTAACAAGAATTTGATCCTTCCCATTTTTCTAATTACTTAAAAAATCATTCACAGGACCAAGACACAGAAGTTTTGCCGAAATGAGTTTAATCTGACTGGCCTGTGCAGCCGCAGCTCTTGTCCCCTCGCCAACACCCAGTATGCTACCATCAGAGAAGAAAACGGCATCATATACCTGTACATGAGGACAGCTGAGAGGTAGGAATGTTTCCCTATAATAAACCTGAGTGGTTTCATCATTCCAAGTGAGTACAGTAAATCATTGAATTATGTCGCTGAACTCAACTCTTGCTTATATTATTGAGTTGATGGTAAGTTGCCTTTCCTTAACATTTTTTCACTTAAGTAGCACTACCAAGCGCCTGTTGATGGCATAATGTGATGACTTATTGTATTGTTGGGATGACCTTTAGGAGATTTGAATCTTAGTGGACATTTGTATTGTACAGTACCCTCTCGAGTTTCACGCTTGCTTCATTCCGAAGGTATAGCGCTAAACTCGAGGATCACGAAACTTGTGGTATTGAAATCCATGAAAAAGTGCTTATTGGTTCTGACCCGTGGAAAAAATTACTTTTTTCGACTTTACTCCCTTGTTATCTCAATTTTTTCGACTTTACTCCCTTGTTATCTCAAAATATGTACCTTGGTAATAGGAAGAAAATGGGAAGAGAGAACAGGTTGTTTTGAAGCCGCAGTTGTAGGCGGCTGCCTTACAATTGGCTGGTAGTTCTGAGAACATGCTTGTGATCCACGTGGTGTCGTCTGCTAAAGTAAGGGCTGTCGCGGTCACCCGTGGGACAGTTGGACAAACCTATATTTTCTGGTAGTTTTCTGTGTGTTATGAATTAATCTGTTAACTCTTTCTGTCATAAATCATTAAATCATTAATATCATGATTGACTTTTCAATGCCTATTGTACGTAAACCCGCTGCTGCAGCCGCTAAATAGCTCGCAGAGAGGTTCAACTTGCTTACTGTTTCCATATTTCCCTCACCGCTCACAAAGATCACAAGCGGACAAACGAACAAAACCAGGCAAATTAATACTTATAATGCTGTGTTGTCCCACAGTGCACATGCGTGGTGGACAGCAGAATGACTAATTTTAGCGGGGAGATATTTCTCGCAACACCAGCCAGTGTAGTGGGCCTTCTTCTTCTTCTTTTGACCTGTAACGCTTTGTATCGCTTCTTAGAGGTCATGCTCCTCCACAATTTTATACTTCACAACATGCACTACGTTACTTCACAGTGCGCACTTATACACTTCACCCTGAACTTAGGTGTTTTTCTGTTCTTTTCTTTCCCTGATTTTGCTTTTCTATGCCCTTTTGCTATTTTCCACTATTACTTTTCACTGTCGCTGCCATGCATTACACGTCAAAAAAAGAAGAGGAAAACAACACCGGGAGTTGTACAGTTTTCATAGACTTGAGAAAAAAAGTATTTTTGGACTGTGGTTCCACAGGACGGGGTGTTCTCTTGTTAATCAAGTTGTAAGCAAAGCAGCTCTGCCTGTCCATTTTATGAGTCTCTTGGTGGGGCATCTTCCACTGCTCCTCACTCTTCAGCTACTGCCGTCATCTGTTTGTTTACACACAGCCGCGTTTTACCCATGTACCCATGCTTATACTCACAACTGTTTTCCATTCATATGGACAACCAACAACTTGCTCCCGGTTGGGCATACGGGCAACCACGGTTGCCCATAGCCCCAATGGTTGGACACCGCCTTTTAAGGCAGCACGCATGACGCCGACGGTAGGTAGACGTGACCTGTTCATGTTAAAACAACGCGAAACTCGGGGCGGTAATGCGCAAAAGTCGGGATGGTGAGAATTTAGGACTAAGCGCTAAACTCGAGGATCGCAAAACTTGAGAGGGTACTGTAATTTATTAGTTCCTGGTAATGTTTTGCAAGTATTATAGTTTTCTCCTTATGACTGGCAATAAATCAATTGATAATTTGATGAAAAGTAGGCAACAAGCATTATATGATTCATATACTTCAGTACTGTTTAATGTTTTCAGAGCCTTCTTTCCGGCAAAACAATGGGAGAAAGTGAAGCTTTCAAGAAACTTTGTCAAGGCCCTCCAGCAGATTGATGAGAATCTAATCTTCTGGAAAAAATATTTTCGACAAAAATGTCGTCAGCGGCTGCTAAAGATAACCCAGTACCTCACCCGCATGAGGAAACTCAAGCTGGGAAGACAGTAAGTCAAAGCTCATCCTTGTCATAATTTCATAGGAAATTCTAGTATGAGAAAAATCCCTTTTTTTTCTTTTCCTCATGAAATATCACACAGTTTTTTCTTTATGTTCTTCTTGTGTGAAAATAACACCTAAGTCAAAGGGAATCAGTCTTCAGTACTGTGATTTGTGTGACGTTCTACTGAGTCTTAACTGTTCTCCAGGAAGAAGTTGGTTCCCATAAAACGGAAAGTTGATCTGCGCATCAAGAGGCGTGAAGAGAAGGCCCTCATAGCTGCCAGGATTGATAATGCCATTGAGAAACAGCTGCTACAGAGACTCAAAGATGGAACTGTAAGGCAGCCTCCTGAATTGGTGTCCTTATATAAAGTATTTTGGCCTTGTTAAGTACAGTAAGGGCAGGGAACTTAAATGTGCTTCATTGTTTATTTGTCTCAGCATAAGTAGAGAGTGGCCATTGCCCTTGCCTCTATCCAGAATAAGTCTGCTGAACCTGAAATGTTCAATCCTTTATAGTTTGTTTTAGCAACATTTGTTTATCTATTTCTAACATATTTCCTTCATTTCAGTATGAGCGTATTTACAACTTCCCACAAGAAGCTTTTAATGTACGAATAGATGAAGAGGAGGAGGAGAGTGAAATAGAAGAGGAGGGAGAGGAGGAATATGAAAAGGAAGAAGAAGTGGAGACTGATGAAGACATTGAGGGAGAACTCGAGAGGGAGGTTGTAGAGGAAGAGAGAAGAGATGAGGTAATAAGTGAAAAACTACGGCCTCATATGCTTCTTTACTAAGGAGACTCTATACAACAAAGTGTGGTCATTCTTTGTTGATTTATACCATAAGGTGCTGGCTATCATGTGTTTGAAGATACCCTAAACCTAATCTAACGTAACAAAACCCAAAACAGTTGTTATAGGTCTTGACTTAGTAAGGACCAGCAGGTCTGCTGTTGTTTGTTCTTCCTTTGTTTTCCTTTGACTCAGATAATTCATATATGCTTCCTTATTAATGAGACTATGCAACAAAGTGTGGTCATTCTTTGTTGATTTATACCATAAGGTGCTGGCTATCATGTGTTTGAAGATACCCTAAACCTAATCTAACCTAACAAAACCCAAAACAGTTGTTATAGGTCTTGACTTAATAAGACCAGCAGGTCTGCTGTTGTTTGTTCTTCCTTTGTTTTTCTTTGACTCAGATAATTCATATATGCTTCCTTATTAATGAGACTTTGCAACAAAGTGTGGTCATTCTTTATTGATTTATACCATAAGGTGCTGGCTATCATGTGTTTGAAGATGCCCTAAACCTAACAAAACCCAAAACAGGTGTTATAGGTCTTGACTCAGATAATTCATATATGCTTCCTTACTTATGAGACTCTCTATACAACAAAGTGTGGTCATTCTTTGTTGATTAATACCATAAGGTGCTGGCAATCATGTGTTTGAAGATACCCTAAGCCTAACCTAACCTAACAAAACCCAGAACAGTTGTTATAGGTCTTGACTCAGATAATTCATATATGCTTCCTTACTACTGAGACTATACAACAAAGTATGGTCATTCTTTGTTGATTTATACCATAAGGTGCTGGCTATCATGTGTTTTTGCATTTCCATCTGCTTCACATGAGGAACTGAATACAATTCTGCCCTCCACCAAAATTCAGCTTAGGAAGTCCCTCTTCAATTGGTAGTAAACAACATATCTGATATTTATTAACAACATTAATCATTCTACTTACAGATGGACACTGATGACGAAGAAGATGACGACAGTGAAGAGGAACATGAGTTTGTTGCTGATTTTGATGAAAGTGATGAGGAAGACCTTGAGGCAAGTATTTTTGAAGCTCATGTGTTAATTTGTGAAAGGATTCTTCTACTTCTCTTCATCTCATTTAATGTCTTATTTTCCCTTATGGGGTTGGATGGGCTATGAGTCTCTCACACGCTTGACGATCATACACTCTCCTCATTCTGATGTTCATCCTTCTCATGTCTTCCTCCACACACTATCTCCAGGTTTTCTTTGGTCTTTCAGCTGGTCTCCTCCCTTTTACCTCTTACCTTTGCAGCTCTTCTGAGTATATGGCCCTCCTCCTTCATGACGTGCCCCTATCATTTCAACTTTTGCGTCCTCAGCATCACCTCCTCTATCACCACCACAAACAATAATGGGCTCAGGAAACGGTAAAACTTGGGGCATATGCTAAGCTGTTCGTGGCCTTAGTGCTCAGCTATCTTATTGGCCCTTTGAGCCAGTGGTGGGGAAGGACAAAGCAAGTAGGGTTACCATGGTTTACATTTCCCAGGTTTTCCCAGGTACCCATTTCTCGACCAGCCTGAAAGAGAGGATGAACAGCTGGGTGGGCTTGGATCAAACCACGGCCTATGGATTTGTAGCTAGTCATGCTAACCACTACATCATGGAGGCCACACTACATAGCTATTCATAGATGGGGGAGCAATGTGTGTATATACATGGATTAAATATATCTAACCAATGGTCCTTAACTTTATATTTCAGGATGCTGCGGACAGAGTAGCCATGAGCTCAGACGAGGAAGAGTCGGATGAGGAGAACCAGCATGGCGGTGATGATGATGATGATGATGAAGACATGGACGAGGAAGATGAGGAGGAGAAGAAGGGCGCAGTGATGAGGAGAAGCATCATCGGCAAGAAGAGGGTGGCAGCGCAGGTCAAGAGGAGAGGAAAGGCCCGGCTGGAGGTGGAGTACGAGATGCCGGAAGAGCCGAGTAAAGTTAAAGTGACGTCTTGAAAGGACTGTATAGTGTGTAGTAAATAAAGGTTTAGGATTGATGCTTCTGGCTTTGATTTATTTATTTTATTCATTGCCGCCATACATATAGGCTTGGGGTGTGGGTGTGGGATTGTGGGTGTTTTATCACTTAGAAAAATCATGAAGTACATACAGTTGTTATCCAGCATTAAGGGGCTATTCACCTGTAAAAAAACTATGTAGCAATACAAGAAAAAAAAATTCTAACATATATAAATGCACTATTGTTGGTCAGATTGCTTACTTGGTTCAAATAGTCCTGTTATTGCAAAATACATTATACGAGTGCTATTCAATATGGGTGGATGAAATTTGATGGATAATGGTACTTGATAATAAATGATAATCCAATATAATCAATAGCCATAGAAGCAGAATTATTATGTGTGTTGTTTCTGTGGAGATATAGCAAGTATTAGAAAATATAGGTAATTATTTGACTAGCTAAGTAAACTAGTAAAAAGGAGTAAATATACTCTTTATAGTGAATTGATGTAGAAGTCTTGAACTGAGAAAAAACTGGTAGACATACTTTACATACTTTTTAACAAAGTGAGATGCGATATGGATGGAGTTTATTAAGGCTGGACGGAGGCTACAGTACACCAAAAGAGAGAACAATGAGTGACTCAGCGGTTCGGGAGGGTTCCACAGACTTTGTTGGACACATCACGAATAATATCCATATCACTTCTGCTCCTACTACTACCCCCCCTCCTACTCACCCCTCTGCTTGTCCTGAGGCACGATAGCAGGTCACCCCCCTCCTTGAGCTCTCTCTTAACTCCTTACATGTCCTCTCCACTTAGCCTGTCCTTCACCTTGACCTTAACGGGAAAGAAAGTGTAGAAATAAAATAAATAAAAGAAAAATAGTATAAGTTAAGGGGCGACTGGTAAATACACTAACACACATAGACCGTGGACCGCTGTAGGATCCGGCCGTTATTGGCAATCCATCCCAGACACACGTAGAGTCGTTTGTAATTTTTCCGAGCCAGGGGAATAAAGGTACCAAGGGAGCTTTTGCACGATTGGCCTTATATTTCATGGATCAGCGGGAAGTATTGGCAGAAACAACAATGGGGAGGCAGACTAACTAATGGCGGTAATGGTTGGGGGAGGGTCGCCGCGGGATTGAGTGGCCCCAGGTTCCTGAATACTTCATAAATCATTCATTCTGGGGATGTGTGGGAGGTAGGAAGACTTGTAGAACTGCCAAATACCTTAACTGTCCTGATGTCAATGTAGAAATGTTGGCTAGGCTATGGAGTTTAAGTTAGGCAGTAGATGGCTTTTCTACGGTAACCTTTCATAAAAAAAATGCATAAACAGACATATATTAGGAAGGTTCAGTACTCATATCAGCATAATTGACAATGTGTGGTATCATTAGACTCAACCATTACTATACCGTCTGTAATTTGGCTCATATCTAAAGCTGAGTTAACTCGATTACTGTAAGGTTCAATAAGAAATGCAACAGCCAAATAAAATACGATGGCGATATTCCTGCTCAGATCATGGCATAACTATAGGTGTGAAAAACAAATTAGAGTTATTACAAAATTATTGGCTCCTTGGGATGACTTTATATGGGACGAGTAACACGAGTGAGTCATTTCGGCCTCCTGCCACAACGAGTCCGCGCGTGTGTCATGGTGTGAGATTTTTGCCGCTATAAACCACCTTCATTGCATTCAGTAGGGGCGACAGCCACTCGTTCAACGGAGACTACACTCAGGTAAGCCATGGCATACTATCATGTCTTAAATCAATCACATCCAAACTGTTATGTTGAATCAGTCATCTCGGGACTCACCCGTCTCCATGGGGCATCCCGTAGTCATATATAGGGTAAGGTGGGGTAAGATGCCCCCTTGGTGTGAAAGGCCCCCCCCTTGGTTTTGTCTTTCTTTCTTTCTTTTCTCAACCAGTCA
The DNA here is from genome assembly GCF_024679095.1 of Eriocheir sinensis. Classification (NCBI taxonomy): domain Eukaryota; kingdom Metazoa; phylum Arthropoda; class Malacostraca; order Decapoda; family Varunidae; genus Eriocheir; species Eriocheir sinensis. The sequence continues at coordinate 21,362,361 of NC_066526.1, read as the reverse complement.
CAAGATCAAGTACGCAACGCCAACTCTCTGTGCTCACAGGAACTACTGGAGTAAACAATGGACAGTTGCTCTGGCCACAAAGGGACATTTCTTCTTTTTGACTAATTTCGTAGGAGCTTTGGGCATTTCCCGGGGCAGTTTTGTGATCCCTCTATCACTAAGTATATTCCAGTAAAAATAATGAATAGAAGAAGCAGAAACCAATCCAGCCGAAGTCTCCCCTTAATTATGGCTCTTGTTAGATGTGTTAAGTCTATCTACACCTAAACCAGCCATTACTATGATAGGCTACATTAATAAGGGTGTGTAAATTCATGCGCATTGAATCATCTTTATAACCCATTCACCCTGAGTAAGAGGCTAACATATTCAACATTACTATTATTTCCAAGTGATATTTTCTTATGTATCAGCGTTCAGTGCCTTGTAGAGTACTTTTTAGATGAAGAGGATACCAGTAAGAGGCGTACGGTATGTGATTTGTAATGTGCGTTGCGTGTGCTATGTCCAAGTGAATATCTACAAAGTTTATGTTCTTGTTGAAACCATAAGAGGGTTGAGCACTTGGTAGGCAGTGGTGTGGGGGTGGGGGGGAACTGGAGGAAGAGGTGGATGGAAGGAGAGGAGAAAACTGGAGGAAAGAAGGGAGGGAGGGTAGGATGAAGGAGGGGAACTAGAAGGGAGGCCAGTGGGGGGGTAGGGGGAAGGCTGGGCGGTATTGTCAGGGTGGACTAAGCTATACAATACGTCCTCCCTCCTGCCTTGGGCCATTTCGAATATTTATGTACTTATAAGGGGTTAGTCGGGCGGGAGATGGTTGCAAGATCGAAGGGAGAAAGGACGTAACAACCTTAACAAGCCCCACATAACGAACTTGTCCTTGCCTATAGCCTAACCGATTGAAGGGAATAGGCAGGGAGGAAGGATGCCGCACAGTAGGTCTTAGAATAAAATGAATAGCCTCGCCAAGCGATGAAGAAATATATACTACCACAGAGATGGAGACATAAGGGCTGGATGCTGTATTGTTAGAGATAATCAAAAGTCCGGGATGATAGATGGTCTTCAGGACAGCCTGTGAAGTGTGAGTAAACTTAGGCCACTCGACGGTGGCTGAAAAACTGCCAACTTGATTGTGGTCGGAACGCGAATTTGGGTCCTCTTGAATGCCGCGCCCGTACTCTGACCACTCAGCCACCACCTCCTAAACCTAACAATAAGAGTGTAGTAAACAATAGTCGATATTATGAAACTTAAATTAATGTAGGGGGCAGAAATATAAGGAGAGGGATGATTTAGCATCAAGGCGCCAGGCATAAACCAAAGCTAACAATACCGAGCGTGTACTCCTCGGAGGGGCCAGCCAGGTAAATCAGCAGCGTCGAAGGGTGACACCGAACCCAATACAACATAATGAACGTAACCTGACGCAGCGAAGGGAACAAGGGAAGGAGGGAGGTGTGATGTACTGCACGGGGAATGGTTAAGTAAAAGATTCGAACCAAGGCCAAGGAAAGGACACGTTGGCTTACTGGTCCAGTAAATCGAAGCCAGATTGAAGATAAACATTGTTATTTAAATAGAGGTGTGTGTGAGGGACCCAGCGTTACCAGTTCATCGTATTCTCAAAACATTAGTATTTTCCGTATTCTTACACATAACTGTTGCAAAAAACATCACTAATTCACGATCTTAACAATAACTATGACTGGATATCGTTATTTGTGTAGATACGATGATTTTGGGCCTGTAACTAATAAATCTGATATGCTTAGTACGATAGTTGGTAACGTTGGTAATGGCGTCTTGTAATAATGCTTCGTTAAGGGCACCGCTATCAGAGCCATGGAGGTAGGAGAGCTATAGGAAGAGATGGAAGGAAGGAGAGAACTGGAGAAAAGGGTGGAGGGAGGAAGGGCACAGGGTGAAGGGGTTTATCAGAACCTCCTCCTCCTCCTTCTACTTCTTCTTCGTCTTCGTAGCCTGTATCGTCACCGCCTTGTTTACATTGAGGCGCCTCTTGATTGCCCTGTGTGTGTGGTGTGTGTGTGTGTGTATGTGTGTGTGTGTGTGTAATATGCCACCGTACACGACGTCGGGGCAATAATAGAAACGTAATTACCTTCCTTGTGTCCGTATGTGTGTGTGTGTGTGTGTGTGTGGAGAGGTTGGATGGGTTAAAAAAAGGAGGAAGGAGGAATTTATTTGCAAAGATTAGGTAAAATTGAAGAAAGGAGAGCAGAGATTTACATAGATTTACATAGATTTACATAGAAAATCGAACCACACAGACCCCATGGTCCAGACTTGGTGATCTGTCCTTTAAACCTAAGTGATTCTACATTAATCAGATAGCTCCAAAACTTTGCATTTCTACTCTAGGTAACATTAAGTTGAAGGAAGTGTCGGTCGAGCTTGTTTTTAAATGAGTCAATCGTGTTACACTGGACCACTGAAGGTGGGAGCTTATTCCATTCTCGCACTACAACGTTGGTGAAGAAAAATTTAGTGCAGTCTGAATTTGCTTGTCTACATTTAAATTTTATGCCATTGTTCCTCGTTTGCAAAGTGTCATCGATCATAAACAATTTTGATTTGTCCACATTCATAAAGCCATAGGTATTTAAAAAAAATCGATCTTTTCTTCGGAGGCGACGTTTCTCAAGAGAGAACCTGTTAACTGTTGAGAGCCTCTCGTCGTAGGCTTTGTTGCGCAAGGA